>NC_143565.1:47068750-47370000 GCF_054136105.1 Typopeltis vanoorti | reverse complement strand
TGGAATTGACTATGCATACCTAGATAAGCAGTGAAAACTAAATTTGTAAACTTTAAAAGATTAACAAAGGATTTTTTTTTTTTTTGTCAAGTTGTACAGGTATTCCTTGCTTAACGCAGCAAAATTAAATACAAAATTCTCTTGAATGCCAAGCCTCCTCATCCTAATCTTTCTTACTCAGAATTTAAAGCGTTGAAATGACTGAAGAATAACAATAATTTAATTATTACGAAATCTGATAAATGGAAGGCTATAGTTATTCAAGATAGGAAGGAATATGATAGAAAAATGTCCCTATTACTCCACGACTATTCAACTTATATGCCTCTTATATCGGATCCTACAGGGAGTCAATTGAATAGACTTAATTCTCTTATAGATAATGTATCGACTTGGAATGAAGATCAAAAGAAAAACCTTAGAACCTTCTTCGGTCGTCCACCTAGATTGTATGGTCTTCCGAAAGTTCATAAACCAGGCATTCCAATGAGGCCAGTTGTAGATTGTATACTGTTCCACTAACAAAATTTCAAAATTTTTACCATATTTACTCACTTCCTGAACTAGAAGAACTGATATTTATATAAAAAATACTTTAGATTTCAAAAATAAAATTTTAGATCTTCATTCGGACGTTTCTGATATCATGATCAGTTTAGATGTTTCTTTATTTACAAATGTTCCTTTATCTGAAAGTATTGAATTACTGCAACAGAAATTTCCTTCAGACATTGTAAAAATATTTGATTTTGTAATACATTCTGGCTATTTTTCCTTTAAAAATAAATTGTATCAACAAATTGAAGGAACAGCAATGGACAATCCTCTTTCACCTGCTTTCCCCAACTTCTTTATGGAAAATTTTGAAAAATGTATCTTTGACTACATTTCTCCCAGACCCACTCATTGGTTCAGATATGTCGATGACATTTTTGCTATTTGGAATGGCTCTTCTGATGAACTTCAACAGTTTCACACTAAGTTAAATGCACTTCATCCAATAATCCAGTTTACCCTTGAAATAGAATCAAATAAGCAGTTAGCCTTTTTAGTTCTTCTAATTCTTCGCCAACCTACATTTCTCAGTCTATAGAAAGAAGACACATACTGGCCATTATATCCATGCAGAATCTCATCACCATCCCAGTCAAAAGGCGGGAACTATTAAAACACTGGTTCATCGGGCCAACTCCTTTTGTTCTTCAGATGATCTCTTGCAGAAAGAACTGCAATTTATTACTTCTTCCTTTCTATCTAATGGATACAAGAATTCCTTGTATCCATTAGATAGAAAGACTAAATAACGTGCATTTCCTAACCCGTATGTACAACACATTAGTGAACATATAGCAAATATTTCATTGTCTGCATAAAGCAAAGAGCTGCCATTAACATCTCCAATTCTGATATCATTTTAATACCACTTTCCTTCATAATGTGATCCATATAGATAATGAATAACAGAGAGGATAATGTATATCCTTGTCTCCACCAGATTTAACATTAAACCATCTTCCTGTACTTCAATTCCAACTGCTGACTTACAACTTAAATAAAGACTAAGTATTGCTTGATATAATGCCCCACTGACACCATATAACTGTAGAGTATTGAATAGCTTCTCTCTTGGCATCTTGTCGTACGCCTTTTCCAGATCAACAAAACTTAAATAAAAGATCTTTGTTATATTCCCATGCTTTCTCAACTATTTGTCGTAAAGTGAAGATCTGATCCAGACAGCCTCTATTTGGCATGAATCCAGCTTGTTCTTCACCAAGCTTTTCTTCCACAATACTTCTCAACTGTTTCTCAAGTATATTTGCATAGATCTTTCCAGGAACACAGAGTAGGGAAATACCTCTGTAATTCTCAAATTCAGTTTTATTTCCCTTTTTATATACGGGTACTATTAGATCTCTAATCCAATCATCGGGAATTTGTCCCTCTGTCCAGGCTTTCTGAACTATGCAGTGCAGCCACTGTAAGACTCTTATACCACCATACTTCAGCATTTCTGGTCGAATATCATCTACTCCTGCTGCCTTTCCACATTTCAAGCCTTTGATGGTTTTTTCTACTTCAAGTATAGATATGATTTTCTGACTATATGCCTGTTGAGTGCTTTTTACCACTGTGCTATCACTGCTTGTTTCATTTAGCAATTTTTCAAAGTAATTACTTCATATTTCAAGGATATCTTTTTCTCCTCTTTTCATGTCACCTTTATCATCTCTAACTTCTTTTACAGCACTCTTTCCTCCATTTCTGAGCTTCTTCAACAACCTCCAGAATATTTTGCCACATTCTTGATACTGTATTTATTTTTTTATGTTCTTGCCAAAGTCCTCCCATAACTTTTGTTTTACACAGTGTTTCGCTTTCTTACATTTGTCTCTATGTTCTCTAAGTTCAAAAGCTGACTTATTTGCCAGGAACTTTTGATATGCTGTCTTCTTTTCTTTCACTGCCTCTTTAACTTCCTGTGTCCACCATGGAGTTCTGATTTTTCTATCCTTGCAGACAACCACACCACGTGCCTCTCTGGCTGAATCAATCAGGGTTTTCTTCAAGGCTTGCCACTGAATCTCCAAGGTTTGGTTGCTGTTCTCAAACTCTTTCATGTTTTCTTCAATAATCTTTGTATATTTTAGTCTACAGTTCACATCTGAGAACTGCAACTTTTATTCGCTTTAAAACTTTCTTACATGTTATTCTTTTCAATGTGAAATTCAATTTTATCCTGCTCAAGACTAAATAGTTATCGCTTCCAATTTCAAATCCTCTGTACATTCTGGTGTCCTGCAGCAGGGAGAAAACATCACTATCAACAATAACAGTCAATGAGACTTTTCTTATTCATTGCCTCTTCTCTCCATGTGAATTTGTGCACATTTTTATGTTGGAACATGGTATTAGTAATAACCAGTCCATGACCTGAGCAGAAATCCAACAGGTATTTGCCATTATTATTAGCTTTGCTCTTTTCTCCAAATGTTCCCAAAATATTTTTGTATGTCTGACAATCATTTCATACTCTGCTATTCAGATCCCAACAAGGACCATCTTTTCCTTTTTCATTGTGTCAGTTGCTTTTTCTAAAGCATCAAAAAATTCCTCAACTTCTACCTTAGTAGAACCTTCTGTGGGACCATAGGCACAAATAAGTCTCATTGTCCAATTCCCCATTCTGATATTTCCCACATCACTCTACTTGAGACTGCCTGCCATTCAAGGAGATTAGCCTCATATTTTGTGTTGAATACTATGGCTACTCCTTTTCCTTGATTGTCATTTCCTGAATATAACATTTTGTATTTATTGCTCAGAAAGATCTCACCAGTTTTTGTCTTTTTTGTTTGTCATCCCTCTTATGTCGATCTGGTACTTATCTAATTCTTCAGCTAGCTCCATTTCTTTGCCATTCAAGCTTCTTATGTTGATAGTACCGATCTTTAACTCTGGTGATGTTGAGTTGGGATGTGCTTTCAGATTTGTTCTAGTAGCTGACTTTTTGCTGTTCACCGTGGTTCACTGGCGAAAACAACAGGGGCCTTGTTTAACCTGGCGACGCCCCAGCCAGCATGAAATTTTGTCATGTTGTACAATTATTTTCTATATTGGTTTAAGCCAATAAGAATACAATTTGGTCAGCTAAACCTCAAATTGCCAGTCCATCCTCATTCATTCAGTATCCAGGTAGATAACCAACAGGGTGCACCATGAGAAGGTGAGGATTGGACATTATGTCAGAAGCTCTGGTCGGTTCTCCGCATTCCTTTAAAGGCTATGTGGAGGTCTCCTCTCAGTTATACAGCTTTGATCCTTAAGCACCCCAGAATTATTAGATTCAAATTCAAAAAAGATTTCAGTGACAACGGTCTTCTTGAAATTGAACAACTACGTGCATATGAAGACAACGAACAAACAGAATGTGCAGATGAATTTCCAAAGGAGATAACATTCAAAGAACTGGATGGAATATTTCACAGTTTAGAATCGCTTAAGCGGCAAGTAATGGATATGGATCCAGATGTTAATCGAAGAATGCTTGTTTAGGTCGAGGTCTAGAGAGTCATTTTGCTTGTTATCGTAGAATTTATGCTGATAAGAAAAAACTAAAACTCTTCAAACGACTCTTGATAACTTTTTTTTTTATAAAAAAAATTGCAGTAACTAATGTAGGTACATTAATCTAACAGATAAGCTTAGGTGTTGACAGTTATTCGTAACTTAATTTTTTAACGGTATTAACAACATAAACAATTTAATAAAAAGATGTTTTATTAACTGCTTATATTTCGCTGAATTTCAAATCAGCGTCATCAGAGCACAACTCACTTGTACACGTGACAGTGAGCAAGTAAAACAATAAAATTGCAGTGTACAAAAGATCTAAAGTCCTATTTATGGCACCCTTTAATGTTTAAAAAAAAAAAATCATTATAGCTATGTGGGAGTTGCTCTTAGGATGGCAGTCTCCCAAATTTTTGGCAAATTAATGCAACCATACTTGTTCAGGTTAGGAGAATTCTTCAAGGCCATTGCTGACTCAAAAAATAATCTTTCAGATGTGTAACAACTCCTAAATAGCACATTTGTTTTCTTCCATTTAATCCTGTGTGAGGGAGTATCCAAAGCGTGGTCTGCCAGTCCTGACTTGCCATAATAATAATAGAGAATGTATTGGCAAGTATTAATAATAGTAGCAAATGTATTGACATTATTGGCATTGCTGAGACAAAAACAGCTGACATCTTACCAAATAATAAGAACAGAATTTCATTTCAGACAATAATCATCAAGGAAAGAAAGGAGTAGCAGAAACATTCAACATCAAGCATGAAAATAAACATCTTAATTGGAAGACAATTTCAAGTAGTTATGTGAGCAAACTTCAAAATGGGGACATGGACAATGAAACTTATTTATGCCTATGATCCCACAGAAGGTTCTTCCGGCTGACATAAAGAAAACAGAAAAAGTGGTCCTGGTTGGAGATCTGAACAGCAGAGTAGGAAATGAATCCCAACAGGAATTTTGAGAAAATTTAGAGAAAAAGGCAAAGCTAATAATAATTGTATTTACTGGACTTCTGGTCAGGACATGAACTAGTCATCACTTTCAGCATAAAGATGTGCAAAAATTCACATGGAGAAAGCTACAAGAAATAAGAAAAACCTCATTGCCTACATGATTGTTGATAGCGATATCTTCATGCTTGTCCAAGATACATGTGAACAGAGGATTTGAAATTGGAAGTGACCATTACTTAGTACTAAGCAGAATAAAAATGGATATCACATTGACAAGAAGAGTATGTAAGAAAGTTTTAAAAAGAATTAAAGTTGAGCAGTGTTATGTCGCTGCTTTCTCTATATTTTACTGATTTATATCTTCCTATTCTATCTTTCAATCGCTAATTCACTTCTTTAGATATCGGGCCTAATATACTTACATCTAGGATTGTTTCCCCTTTGGATACTGGCAAATTTATATTATGCTGCGCCAGCCAGTATCCTATAGCAGAAAAGATCCTTGCTCAGGGAGACAATACTAGATTCTGAGGCGTTCTTACACAATGATTTATTTTTAACACGGTCGTATAGATTCAGACTGTGACCTAAATCTATAATTATATACACTTCCTAATTCCTTCTCGCCAAAAGAGGTTCTATTTTTATAAGTGGTAGCTTGGAATCGTAATCAGGCATGACTCATTTACCTAAACCTGATTCGAAACTACATATGACATGTTTATTGGAATATCGATACAAAATATACTAAAAAATTCACACATTCAATTTTTGTTTCAATGCTAAATAAGGAAGCTCGAGTTAAGGGATTAACATACTCTAAAATAAATCAAAGGTTATAAAGCATGTATAATTATGTTAATTCAATCACATACAACACAAAAGACTTCTTCCAAACAATCCTTCTTATTCCAAAAGGGGTTTTTACTATCTAATTAGAGTCTGTCCACAAAGTTCCTTAGAGTAATGTTATTTACATTCACAAATAATTTTCTCTCTTCCAAGGAATTCTAAACACAAAATAGAGTAATTCTACTTTACCGAACTTTTTCTGATGTCTTTCAGCACCACGTGTACATCTGGTTACCTCTTGTTTATTGGCTGTCCTTACGCCAGTGTAGGGGGCTATGCTATCTTCATAATTACTGCCGATCATGGACTCGATTCTTTGCATCTCAGGAAACATCTCTATTCCTCTCAATAGGACTTCTCTGTGAGGGCTCGATTCTGCTAGGCTGGAAATTTCACCTTCAGCTTTGCGTGGAATCATACAGCATTCTCAGGAAAACTCGTCGTCCGACATCATAACACTGACGCCTCACTCCCCCCCACTCGAACCAGGAAAATGAATAGACAAGAGAGCTGATACCGTGCTCATTCCCTTATATTCTTCGTTCGAGCACCCCCTTTTTCGGAGTCCCCTTTTGCACATGACCTATATCTTTTCTCCCCCTTGGGTTCATCCCTTGCTTTCCCCTTTGCTGTTATGCTCTTGTATTCACGTCAACGTACGTTCTGCGTAAGCTACTGCCACCGGCATTATGCTGGACACGTGTAGTTGTATACCTTCTATGAATTGTTACTTAATATCTATCTGGTGACTCACAGTCATTCTATACAGCTTAAGTGAGGCTAAAAATAAGTTAAATTATTCCTCTTTTAAGACATTCTCTAATTTGATCGTAATATGATCACAATAGATTAAATACATGGTACATAGAATTAATGCAATTTTATACATAGGTGAAGAAGTTTCATTTTAATTTCAGCTGATGTGCAGGTATTTCTCTTTGTCTGTGTAGTTTAGTATGTTAGATTCTGAATGAATGATTTTTTTGCAAGATTCCTTCATTCAGGATCTAACAGCAGCTTTTACAACTCGACTACAAACATTATTGAAGAAAAAAATTAAACAAATTGAAAACAAGAACCAAACCTTGGAGTCTCTGTGGCATGGTGAAGTTGTCTGCAAGGATATAAAAATAATAACACCATGGTGGACACAAGAAGTTAAAGCAGTCCTGGAAAAGAAGAAAGCATACCAAAAATACCTAGCAAATAAGTCAGCAGATTCTCTAAAAGAATACAGAAAAAATGTAAGAGAGCTAAGCTGTGTGTAAAAGTATTGAAGAAGCCTAGAAATGGAGGAAAGAGTACTGTAAAATAAATCAAAGATAATAAAGGTGACATGAAAAACTGAAGATAAGAACATCTAGGATATTCTTTCAAAGGAGTAACTACTTTGAAAGGCTTAAACCAAGCAGTGACAGAACCATACTAGAAAATTTTCAAGAAGAATGCAAAGAGGAGTACATACCAATACTTGAGATAGCAAAAGCCATCAAAAATTTGAAATGTGAAAAGGCAGTTGGGGTAGATTATATTCAACCAGAAATGCTTAAGTATGGAGGTATAAAAGTTATGCAGTGGCTACACTGTATAATTCAGTGGACTTGGTCAGAAGGATGAATTCCCAATGATTTGAGTAGATCTCTCATAGTACCCATCTATAAAAAAGGGAATAAAACTGAATGTGAGAATTATAGAGAAATTTCTAAGTGTTCCAGGTAAGATTTATGCATGCATACTTGAAAAGAGGTTGAGAAAGCTGTGAAAGAGAAACTTGGAGAAGAATGCTGAGTTCAGGCCAGATAGAGGTTGTCAAGATCAGAGTTTCACTTTAAGACAAATAGTTGAGAAATCATGGGAATATGACAAGGATCTGTACTTAAGTTTTGCAGATCTGGAAAAAGCATATGACAAGGTGCCCAGAGAAAATCTTTTCAAAACACTACAATTATATGGGGTGAATGGAACATTATACAAAGCAATACATAGTCTATATTTAAGTTGTCAGTCAGTAGTTAGAATTGAAGGAAATACAAGAAGATGGGTTGATGTAAAATCAGGGGTAAGACAAGGATGCACATTATCTCCACTCTTATTTATCATCTATATGGATCGTATTATGAAAGAAAGAGGCATCAAGCCTGATATTAGAATCTGAGATGTCAAACTTAACCCATTGCTTTATGCACATGATCTCCCAAACACATCTAGTGCAAATCTCCAGGATCCTATAACAAAATTGAATAACAACTGTAACAAATTTGGCATGAAAATTAGCAATAAAAAGACCAAAGCTATGAAAACAGTCAGGAGCATAGAAAACTTCAGCTGCATTCTGAATGGAGATCCTATTGAACAAGAAATATTTCGGCTATTTAGAAACAGTCTTTTAGCGAAGATGCCAGGTTAAATCTGGAAATAGACAATAGAATAAGAATAAGCAAAGCTGGTATGGTGGGCAGCCAGCTTGAATGAATTTATATGGAATAAGATAGAAATTAGCCAAAACATCAAACTAGCAGTATACAAGGCAGTGTTTAAACCAGTTTTAAGTTATGGATCTGAGAAAAATTAGAGTGAACAGATGGCATCAATGGCAGAATCATATTAAAAATGAAGATATTAAAAAAGACCTGCACATTATTAGCATTCAAGAATGTGTAAAGAGAGCTAACCTAAGGTGGTATGCCCACTTAAATAGAATAGGTGAAGAAAGCAAAACATTTTGATGCCAAAATGGCAGGAAAGAGACCCACAGGAAGACCAAGATCTAGGTGGATTGATTCAGTTAGAAGTGAGAAGCACAAAATGTTAGATACGAAAATATTGGAGTGCTCATAAGTAGTAGATTGATTTAGAGGAAAACTGTTGGTAGGAGATTAATAATAATGTAAACTTAATGATATAGTGCTGTCATAGTAACCTGAACACCCCTTGGGAATACATATCAGGAAACTGATGATTCTGGTGAGAACAATTGGCTTTTAATGAATGAATGAATGAATCTGTATAAGAGAATTTTAATAGCCAGTTTAATATTTTGTCTCTAATAGCCTGCTTCACAGTATATTAGAGACAAATCCTGATTTATAGTAAGAGTACAATGTTTAATAGTCGAAAATGGTTTGGTGTGAGGGTATTCTCATAAATACAAGTGAATTCATCAAGCTGAGTAAGGCCATAAAACTCAATATTTCTGAAAAATAAAGACATGACACTCAAGGAAATTTATGACATCTGATTGACTATATGTAGATATGAAAGGTATTCCAAGAAATAATAAGAGGGAATTCACAATAACAGTAAGAAAACATACTAAAGCATACTGTGAATGGTGACATGTTCATATATACTAACATACAAAGCTAAGAATAACAGGCATTTGAAATTATTGGCCAGAAAAATTAAACCAGATATTGTGGGAATTTCTTAGTCACACCTTAATGATGAAATTCAGGTTACAGAAGATTTTAGTTTTAGACTATATAATGTTGATAGAGCATATAAGTAAAACAGGGTATATGTTATTGCTCATCAGAGAAAAGCTATCAGATCAACAAAATGATGTTTGTGTTCCAATTTTGGATAGCAATGTGGGACAGTATGGTAGATTAGTTACTTATAACAACTAGGTAATCCGAAATTTTAAATTAGGAGATATTGACTGGGAGAATGAAAGAACTGATAATACAGATAATACAACTGGCAGTAAATTTCTGGAATAACTGTGATAGTTATTTAAAGCAACATGTATAAAAACATTGTTAAAGGGATAAGATCTTGGAAGGAGAATTAAGATGGGAAGGAAATGAAATCAGAAAGCATGAAGAATGGGATTTCAAAACCAAAAAAAAAAAAAGTTACTTTAATGACATGTTATGAGGACTTCATGCTGGCAGAGAGATCATGTGGCTATACATGGGCCTGATATTTTGTCAGAGAACCATTGTGAGTAATGAAAAGCCAGCTACTGAAACAGACAAGTTAAACATCTAGAAGAAGTAGAACCAACATCAGAAAAACTGAAGATAGCAACAATAAATATAAGGAGTATTAATGGAAAGGAAATCAAGCTTGCAGAAGAATTGGAAAAGTACCAAGTGAACATAATTGGCATTACCGAAACAGGTGAGATCTTACCAAATAAGTATAGGATGTTATATTCAGACAATAATGATCAAGGAAAGGAAGAAGTAGCAATAGCATACAACACGAAATATGAAGATGAACTTCTTGATTTGAAATCAGTTTCCGATAATGTTATGTCAGCAAACTTCAAAATGGAGACATGGATAATAAAACTTAATTGTGCTTATGGTCCCACGAAGAGTTTTTCCTAAGTTAAAAGTGGAAAAATTTTTCAAGTCATTACAGCAAGCAGCTGAAATGACTTGAAGCAAATCACAAAATCTGGTACTTGTCAGAGATATAAACAACAGAGTAGAAATTGAATCCCACCAGGCATACAGAAATGTTTTGAGAAAATTTGGAGAAAAAGGCAAGGCTAATAATAATGATAGATATCTGCTAGATTTTTGCACAGGATATGGACTAGTCATTACTAACACCATGCTCCAAAATAAATATGTGCACAAGTTCAAGTGGAACAAGAAGATACAAGAAATTAGAAATGCCTCATTGACTATGTTATTGTTGATAATGCTATCTCTTGTATGCTTGTTCAGGATACAACAGTGTACAGTGAATTTGAAATTGGAAGTCCATCCACTTACTTAAAACCAACCATGCCAGCTTAGTTTTAAGTAAGTGAAAACTGAATATCACATTGAAAAGAACAGAATGTAAAAAAAAAAAAAAAAAAGAGCTAAAGTTGAGCAGTTGTTACAGGTAAATTGTACACTCAACTATACAAACATTACTGAAGAAGGAATGAAACCTTTTGAAAACAAGAACCAAACCTTTGGGATCTCAGTGGCAAACTTTGAAGAAAACATTGATTCAGATAGTGATATATGCGATGAAGTTTTCTGCAAGGATAGAAAATTAAGAACATTATGGTGGACACAAGAAGTAATCCTGGAAAAGAAAACCTAAGCAAATAAGTCAGCAGATGACCTAAAAGAATACAGAAAAAATGTAACAGTGCTAAAGCCATATGTAAAAGTAGCTAAACAAAAGTAATAGGAAAATTTCAGTAAGACTACAGAAGGTAAAAATCAGGAAGGCGATAAAATGTTCTGGAAGCTATTGAAAAAGCTTAGAAATGGAAGAAAGAGTACTTTAAAAGGAATCAAACATGATAAACATGACATGAAAACTGAAGATAAGAATATCCTAGATGTCTAGAGTAATTATTTTGAAAGACTGTTAAACAAACCAAACAGTGACAGAACCATACCAGAAAAAATTTTTTAAGAATGCAAAGAGGAGTACATATCAATACTTGAGGTAGAAAAAAGCCATCAAAAACTTGAAATGTGGAAGGGCAACTGGAGGAGACAATATTCAACCAGAAATCCTCAAATATAAAGATATAAAAGACGATTGAGTAGAGTTCTCATAGTTCCCATCTATAAAAACAAGAATAAAGTTGAACATTAAAATTACAGAGGAGACTTCCTACTAAGCGCTCCAGGTAAGATTTATGTAAACATACTTGAAAAGAGGATGAGAAAAATCATAGAAGAGGAATTGAGATTAGAACAAGCTGGATTCAGGCAACATAGAGATTGTCAGGATCAGATTTTCACTTTATGACAAATAGTTGAGAAATCATGGTAATATGAAGGATCTATAATTTCAAGTTTTGTAGATCTGGAAAAGGCACACAGCAATGTTCCCAAGGGAAAGCTTTTCAAAACACTACAATTTTTTTGAGGTAAATGGAACATAATAGAGGTAAATACATACTCAATATTTAAGTTGTAAGTCAGCAGTTAGAATTTAATGGAATAGAATTTTAATAGAATTTGATGTTAAATTAGGGGTAAAACAAGGAGGCACATTATTTCCACTCCTATTCATTATCTATATGGATCAAATTATGAAAAAAAGTGGCATTAAACCTGATATTAGAACTGGAGATATCAAACTTAGCTTTTGCTTTATGCAGATGGTGTTGTACTTCTAAACAAATCTAGTGTAAGTCTCCAAGATTCTCAAACTAAATTGAATAAAAGCTGTAACAAATTTGGCACAAAAATCAGCAAAAACCTTAAACTATAAAATAGACACGAATACAGAAAACTCAGCTTCATTCTCAATGGGGAACCTGCAGAACAAGTGAAATGTTTCAGCTATTTAGGCACAGTTTTCAATGAACATGATAAGTTAAATCTGGAAATAGAAAACAGAATAAGCAAAGCTGGTATGTTAGTAAGTCAGCTGAATAAATTTATATAGAATAAGATCTGAAAGTTGGGTTAGAAATAAGGCACTTATCAAAGATTAGAGACCACATATATATGAAAATTCTGAGGAAAATTAGCAGGCCTGGACAAATGGCATCAATAGCAGAATCATATTAAAAATGAAAATAACAGAAAGGAATGTGGCATTGTTCACATTCAAGAATGTGTGTGAGCAAGCTAATCTAAGCTGGTATGGTCACTTAAACAGAATGGGTGAGGAAAGGTTAGCAAAACAGGTGTTTGATGCCAAGATGGCAGGAAAAAGACTTTGTAAAATACCAAGGTAGATTAATTCAGTCAGAAGTGCCTTAAACAAACGAATTATCAGATACAACAATATTAGAGTAATATTAGAGAGCTGACAAGTAATGGATTAATTTGGAAAAAAATTTTTGATATTAATATTAATAAATGCAAACTTAATAATATATTGCTGTCATAGTAGCCTGAACACCTCCTTGTGTGTACATCAGGAGACATTATTTAATAGAAGAGATTAAATTGTAAAATGAAATAGAGTATGATATGTTAGACAAAAAAGTATATTCTTGTTTTTTAATCCTTTACCTAAGACTCAGCAAACAGTTTGCTTATGAAGTATCTTCACGACTAGGCTATTTGTACACACACACACACACACGCACACACATATATATCCTTTGCAACCAGTGCAGTTTAGTATAATATATGTGTCTAATATAATTTACTTTGGGAAAACTTTCTGCAACTATCCGTAATGCACAATGGATAGTCCGAAGGACATGATGCATATTAAGTTCATTTCTGGGAATAAATTTCATAATACACCTACAGTTAGCTAATGAATAATTTAGTTCTTAAAGAAATGCATAAAAGAAAAATCTACAGAAAGAATATCAATCTCATGAATCAGTTACAGAGTATCATAAATATAAGTAACAACTAGCATTAACAAAACTATGTTAAAAATTAAGAAAACCAAATAAAACTATTATATATGTTGCACTTTAAATTAAATACTGCTATAAAAATTCATATTAGCTAGGAATGCTAATATTAATCCAGAAAGATTTTAGAGATATCTAACAAAGGGTGAGGGGTAAGGATTATAGGAACAAATTTAGCATAATCAGTTTGTGTGGAACAATTTTGAATAATCTGGCTGTGGTTGCAAAAGAATTTAATAAGAATTTTGGAATAGTATATGTGAAAAATGGTTTGAAGGACAAGATTTTACCTAATAATATAATGCAAGAGGAAGACATTTATGATATCTTAAATTACTTGGCAATTTATAAGGTTAGAGGCATGGATGATATAACATATATAACAGATGTATGCCAGAATAAATTTATCCATTTTTGATCATATTCAATGAATCACTAAGACTGAGAATAGTTTAGTTCCTTCTGACTGGAAGTTTGTAAGGACTACTCTTATTCATAAGGGTGGTTCATCACAAAGTATTACTGACTAATTAATTCTGTTAGTATTATAGACAATGTAATGGAAAAATTAGAATCATTTCCAGGTTATTCTTAACATGAACCTTGTTAAGCATTGCACAGCATGGTTTCATTAAGGAAACATAAGGATATGACAAATAGTGCTTGCTTTTTATGAAGTTGAAAGAGATCAAGGTAGGAATATGATGTGATTTATTAGGATTTCAGAGAATTTGATAACATTTCACATAAGAGCCTACTGATTAAAATGTACTAAATATGTATTGATGCTCACCTACTGAGATGGAAATGGGGTTGAATAACAGATGAAAGGAAGCAGTGTTCAGAGGCCAGTATTTGAAGAGCTAGGTTGTTGTTAGGATACCACAGGGTTCAGTTGGGACCCTATTTATTTAATATATTTATGAGTAGTTTAGGTTCAAATATTAACAGTTAAATGTTCTGAAGAAAGAAGCCTGTGTAGCTCACTGGAAGTGCCATTTGCATTCCATGGCAGTTGACTGCATGAAGGAAGACTTAGGTTTAAATCTAGTTGTTGACTAGAGGAACATTTTCTAAGCCTTTTTTCAACTCGTTCCCGAGTTAGTCATTCTCTGGCATGGGCAACGGGTTTTTTCTCCTGGAAACTCGAGTATTGGTAATTCGTCCAGTAAATTCAAGAAAATTGACTGTCGAACCCACACTATTTTCAGACATTAAAAATATTGTGTGAGGGCTAGGGACCATGAGAAGGTGGCACTTAACCACCTCTTCACAGTATGCCGATTAAATTACTGATAGTCTTGGGGCTGAAACAGCCTCGTCTACTCTCTATACAGGAATAAAAGGTATTAGCTTTTTTTTTTTTTTTTTTTTTCAGTTCATTACAGGATGATCTTAAAGTATTGGATGAGTAAACAGGGAGATGAGATTTAAAATTTAATATAAACAAATACAAGATATTTGATTCAATAAAAGGACATACAAAGGTTGTTATGCAAGTCTTTAGTCAGAATGCCTATGCAGCCTTATTGATATGATATTTGCTTCCACACTGCTAGGTCACCCAAAGAATTGCTTGGAAAGACATAGATGGATAAGGTGCACTGTGCCGCGTAATGAGTCACGTGTTTGTAACTGGTATAAATAGGAGGAATGTGATGCTCTTAAGTCAGTGCAACTGTGTCCAGCTAAAATAGCTGGTAGAAGAGAACTGACAGATTGAAAAAGGCATTGTGATAGGATGCCACGTTGCAGGCCTATGTACTTGCTTCAGCAAATTGTTGACAAATTCGGCCATCCCAGGTCAATAATCAGTGATATCATATTGAGATGGAAGTGCAGGAAGTCAACTGCAAGTGCTACCTACAGTGGACGACCCACCACACTCATCAAATGTAACCATAGAAAACCATGAGGGATAATATGTAAAAACTACCATTCATTGACCGACACTTGAGTGCAGAATTCTGGACATCAACAGGAACACAGACCTGTATAAAACATTCAGAATTAAGGCTCACAACATGTTTTCCATGATAGGACCGCAATATGCAAGCCCCACATTACCCGAACAAACATGCAACATCATCTTCAGTTATGCAAAGAGCATGTACAGTGGGATGTGGAAACTTGGAAAGCTGTGTTATGGAGCAACAAATCAACCTACACCCTCTATCAAACAGATCGATGGGTGTGGCAGATGTTCAGTGAATGTCTTACTAGAGTGTGCAACCAGCACTATGAAATTCGGAAATGGTGGTGTGATGACAAGTGGTGCACTGCAGCTCATGGATATACTTGAAGGAAACAAGCTACAGCATAAATACAGATCACTTGGCACCCCAAAAAAACAGCTTTCTATTCCACTCCAGACACAATTTTTCACCTGATCCTCTGCAAACCTCAAATTCATACTGTCATGAAATTCTGCTCTAATACCCAGGGGAATACTCAAATCCTTAAAATTCTGGACCATCTAAATGAAAGATTGAGACTAATCAACTTCCGGCGTTGAAACTTCAAACATGACAATTTCCCCAAAATATGTTAAACCTGAGAAGCAATCAATACGAAATTTTAGTAAACTCCAACCTCATCTTACTACTATTCACAAGGTGAATAGTAGTAAGATGCAAACATTCATAAAGAATGTCCATAACCTTGTTATAACCTTTTCTATTTCATGTTATCCTACTCATGATATAAAGTTATTCTGTATATTCTGAAATTTATATGAATGTGATTCTTATAAAGAAAGTCACCATTTCCAAAAACTGACTGGCCCAAAGCACATCACTACCTCATGCACTTCTGACTTTTCACCTTTATTTTTCATATGAAAGCAGTTTGAAATAAAGCATTCATAATCGCATAGCAGGAAACTCACAACTTTGTTGGCTTAAATTATTTATAGACAAATAAGGAAATAAAAATCACAGAAATACTCTGAGAAATGATTCATAACACTTTATTAAGAGTACTTATTTTCAAAAGAAAAACAACAGCACTAAATGATACTATTCAGGTCAAGTTTTAAAATAAAAATTACCATTCTAAATGATGTTCCTTGGTAGATGCTGTTGCAATAAGCACAATAAAATGCCTGTAAAGAGAAAATTTAAAAAAAATTATTATTATAATTCTGTTTTATGAATGATTCTGATTAATGATATTATTGAGACTACTACAAATAATCAGTTGGATTTCCATACTCCCACATGCCACGAGAACTCATCAGAATTAAATAAAAAATAATGCGCTTTAAAAAAATTTTTTTTAAATAATTAAATACTCTAACAATATCAAAATGTTTAACAAACAAAGATTGCAATGTGCAGCAACAGTAAAAGGACTTAATGGTCTAATATGCTTATTAAATGCATGTCATTCAGAGGCTACTTTAATTCCATGTTAGACAATTCTAGATTTATTGTAATTTTAGCCAGAATTTTTGCTGATTATAATACAAAAGTTGTGTTTTCTAACAAATGCACTTGCTCAAGAAAATAATTGTGTTTATAGGTGTTTATTGAATCATCATCTTGCGTTAGTTATATAGGTGCAATATATATAATTCATATTAGGTGTTTATTGATTTATCATCTTGCGTTAGTTATATATGCATCATACATAATTCATATACGTCATTTTGAGGACATATGGTCATTCCCGTACCACACAACGTTTTCGGAGTGAAACCTTTTGCTACAAGTGGTAGGGTTGCAGATGCTGTTTCCACACCAAGTCAGTAGGACAATCACAAACATCCATGACCCTGGCAGGATTCAAATCTACAGCCTCTTGGCTGGAGAGCAGATATGCTAACCACTCAGCCAACCTGGCTGACTATCACCTTATGGATTAATTTATCATATAAACATTTATTTATTTACTCTTTTTTGATGTTACATTTCCTTACTTAATCAAACTACTGACTTCATTCTAAGATGTTCATTTATAAATAGCTATATTAAAAATTTAACATGTTTGAAATCATTTAGCAATTTTTACAGAATGAAAAAATGAAATACTTTATATCAGACGTAATTCAATTGTGGTGACAACTTCTGAGTTAAATAATTATCAAATCTATATGCAGACCAGATAATTATTCAACTAAACAAATATCATATGTATATTTTTTGTACCAATTTATTATCTTAAATATTGTAAAACAGTGAAGATAAACTATTTGAAGAGCAGTCTCATTTAATCCTCCCCATCTTTTAATATGAAGAATATTCGTAAAAGATTGTAAACATATCATACATTAATGTCATAGGCAGGCTAAGCCTTAAATAATCTTACAATGCACTGAAGTGTGATATCATACAGTTTTTGCCAGTCTGGTTAGTTGGCTGATCAAGTGAATAACCCAAAATAAGATGTTAGAGAGTAAAAGTGCTATCCTTCATTCAGCTACCACTGGATTTTGGCAACCTGGTTCAACTCAGGTTGCCAAAATCTTTGGTATATCACTTCCGTGCTTTATTAACCATAATTTTATCATTATTGAAACACATTTTATTGTTGAGTATATTTCCATATATCAATTAGCATCTTAAAAAATGTGAATAAGACAACAGTCAAGGAGGAACCCTTTGTCCTTTCCCTTCTGTCACATATACTGATTATGAACAGGTCCATCTTCATTGCTGTGTAATTAATGCTATATAATAAAATTCCTCTAATTGCTAACAAAGTATTTAATATTTTCTATGCATTTTCTTTCTTGGTCTTCATTTACATGCCTTCTGGATGTCTTGAATTTCATTAATAGTGGCTAGAGAATTAAATGATAAAAGTGAAAAAGAACAGAATTAAATGATAAAAGTGAAAAAGAACAGAATGAAATAACAGAAAACTCAGAAAAAAGATTGTCAATTTTCTAAAAATTTGAAAAAAAAAAAAAATTTTTAAACCACAATACAAAAAATGTGGAGAATAAAAAAAGGACGTACATATATCATATATTATAAAATAACGAACAAAACTATATGAAATACTGGCAGGGGTGCTTAAGGGTCAAAGCTGTATAACTGAGAGGAGACCTCCACATATACTTTAAAGGAATGCAGAGAACTGACCAGGGTTTCTGACCTAATATCCAATACTCATCTTCTCATGGTACACCCTGTTGGGTATCTACCTGGATACTGAACGAACGAGGATGGACTGGCAATTTGGGATTTAGCTGATCAAATTGTATTCTTATTGGCTTAAACCAAAATACAAAATGAAGATACAACATGACATAATTTCATGCCGGCTGGGGCATCGACCAGTTAAACAAGGCCCCGTTGTTTTCAGCGTAAACAGTGAAAAGTCAGCTACTGGAACAAATCTGAAAACACACCGCAACTCAACATCACCAGGGTTAAAGATTGGTACTATCAACATAAGAATCCTGAATGGCAATGAAATGGAGCTAGCTGAGGAATTAGATAAGTACCAGATCGACATAATAGGGGTGACTGAAACAAAAAAGACCAAAACTGGTGAGATCTTTCTGAGCAATAAATACAAGATGTTTTATTCAGATGACAATCAAGGAAAAGAAGAGGATAGCCATAGTATTCAACACTAAATACAAGGCTAATCTTCTTGAATGGCAGGCAGTCTCAAGTAGAGTGATGTGGGGAATGGATAGAATGGAGGAATTTTTTTGAGGCTTTAGAGAAAGCAGCTGACACAATGAAAAAGGAAAAGTCAGTCCTTGTTGGGGATCTAAATAGCAGAGTAGGAAATGACTGTCAGACATACAAAAATATTTTGGGAACATTTGGAGAAAAGAGCAAAGCTAATAATAATGGCAAATATCTGTTGGATTTCTGCTCAGGACATAGACTGGTTATTACTAACACCATGTTCCAACATAAAAAAGTGCACAAATTCACATGGAGAGAAGAGGCAAGGAATAAGAAAAGTCTCATTGACTATGTTATTGTAGATAGTGATATTTTCTCCCTGGTGCAGGACGCCAGAGTGTACAGAGGATTTGAAATTGGAAGTGATCACTATTTAGTCTTGAGCAGGATAAAACTGAATTTCATATTGAAAAGAATAACATGTAACAAAGTTTTAAAGTGAATAAAAGTTGAGCAGCTTTCAGATGTGAACTGTAGACTAAAATACACAAATATTATTGAAGAAAACATGAAAGAGTTTGAGAACAGCAACCAAACCTTGAAGAAAACCTTGATTGATTCGGCCAGAGAGGCATGTGGTGAGCTTGTCTGCAAGAATAGAAAAATCAGAACTCCATGGTGGACACACGAAAATAAAGAGGCAGTGAAGGAAAAGAAGAAAGCAATTCAAAAGTTTCTGGCAAATAAGTCTGCTTGTGCTCTTAGAGAATATAGAGACAAATGTAAGAAAGCTAAAAACTGTGTAAAACTAGCTAAACAAACGTCACTGGAAGACTTTGGCAAGAAGGTGGCAAAATATTCTGGAGATTGTGGAAGAAGCTTAGAAATGGAGTAAAGAGTGTTGAGTTAGAGAGATGATAAAGATGACATGAAAATGGGAGAAAAAGATATGATTGAAGTATGGAGTAATTACTTCGAAAAATTGCTAAATGAAACAGGCAGTGATAACATAGTGGTAAAAAACACTCAACAGCCATACAGTCAGGAATACATATCCATACTTGAAGTAGAATAAGCCATCAAAGGCTTGAAATGTGGAAAGGCAGCAGGAGTAGATTATATTCGACCAGAAATGCTGAAGTATGGTGGTATAAAAGTCTTACAGTGGCTGCACTGCATAGTTCAGAAAGTCTGGAAGAGGGATGAATTCCCAATGATTGGAGTAGAGCTCTAATAGTGCCCATTTATAAAAAGGGAAATAAAACTGAATGCGAGAATTACAGAAGTTTTCCCTACTGAGTGTTCCTCGTAAGATTTATGCAAGTATACTTGATAAACAATTGAGAAGAATTGTGGAAGAAAAGTCTGATTGAGAACAAACTGGATTCAGGCCAAATACAGGCTATCAGGATCAGATCTTCACTTTAAGACAAATAGCTGAGAAATCATGGGAATATATCAAAGAGCTGTATTTAAGTTTTGTCGATCTGGAAAAGGCATATGACGAGGTGCCAAGAGAGAGAAGCTATTCAATAAGCTAGTTATATGGTGTCAATGGGGCATTATATCAAGCAATACTTAGTCTTTATTTGAGGTGTAAGTCAGCAGTTAGAATTGAAAGAAGTACAGGAAGATGGTTTAATGTTAAATCTGGTGTGAGACAAGGATGTACATTATCCTCTCTGTTATTAATCATCTATATGGATTACATTATGAAGGAAAATGGTATTAAACATATCAAAATTGGAGATGTTAATGTCAGCTCTTTGCTTTATGCAGACAATGTTATACTTCTAAATAAATCCGCTATAAGTCTGCAAGATTTCCTGACTAAAGTGAATAACTGTTGTAATAGATATGGTATGAAGGTCGGCAATAAAAAGACAAAGACAATGAAAATACGCAGAATCGTTGAAAATGTCAACTGCATTGTGAACAGAGAACCTGTGTAACAAGTAAAACATTTCAGCTATTCAGGCACAATTTTTAGTGCAGATTATTATTATTATTACATGACACCTCCAGGGAATTCAATGACTCGTTGAGGGAGGCCACTCTACAACTCTGTCTCCACTTCTTAATCCACCAACTATCATCATCTACACCAGCACCATCACCGCCCACCATCATCACTAGTATTTTCACAGACAATCACAAACATCCATATCTCCGGCAGAATTTGAACCAGCAGCCTTTTGGGTGGAGCGCGGATACACTGACCACTCAGCCAACATGGTAAATTAAATATGGAAATATACAACAGAATCAACAAAGCTGGTATGGTAGGAAGTCAACTTAATAAACTGATATGGAATAAGAGAGAAATTAGTCGGAACACTAAATTAGCTGTATACAAGATAGTATTCAAACCAGTTTTAACTTATGGATCTGAGAGTTGGGTCAGAAGTAAAACACTTGACCAAAGTCTAGAGACTGCAGATATGAGAATCCTTAGAAAGATTAGAGGAGTGAACAGATGGCATCAATGGCAATATATTAAAAATAAGGATAATAGGAAAGAACGACACTGTCAACATCCAAGAATGCGTTAGCAGAACTAATCTCAGATGTATGGTCACTTGAACAGAATGGGCAAGGAAAGATTAGCAAAACAAGTGTTCTCTGCCAGGCTGGCAGGAAAATGACCCAGAGGAAGACCAAGATATACGTGGATTGATATGGTACAAAGTGCCTTAGACGATAGAAATATAAGAGCTGATAATGTTGGAGTTTTGACAAGTAAGAGACTGATTTGGAGGAAAATTGTAGATAGGAAGTTAAGAATGTAAATTTTTCATGTAGTACCATCATATCCTGTACACCCCTTGAGGGTATATGGTAGGAATTTGATGATGATGAAACACTTGCAAGAATTTAACATCTGCAAACTTTGGAAGTGCTCAGACGATTACAAGAAACTTGACCCTCCAACAACAAAATATAAATAAGGTAAATAAAGAAAGTGAAGAAGTCTAAGGAAATAAATTTAAGGCTGAATTATTATAAGACAATACAGGAATATGATACTAAATAATAAAATAATAAACATATATTAGAGGCATGAACAATGAGATAATAAGGAAGATCACCCTGGGGGAAGAATTTAGATTTATTCCTCAAAAGTTCCCATTTTTCGCTTCTTTCGATACTGGTACTGTAATGTTTATCCATCATTCAGTGGGGGAGATCTATACTTTCTTAAAGAATAGTTTAAGTTTCTTGTGTTTGTTCATTTCTTCCATCCATATTTAGTATTTTATTATAAATTTCATCAATCCCAGATGATTTCTTATATTTAAATTTTGAAAAAACTGATTATGTTAATTTATTTTAATTTCTTCTTCATATAATTTGGTAAAATAACTTTTTCTACTGTTTTCACTTTATAACTGACATTAATGATAATGATTCAATGTATTCACATTTCTTAAATTTCAAATCATTTTCCATATTTGTACTCCACAGTCATATTCTAATTTTTTACATTCAGATTATAAAATAATACTTAGGGTTACAGATGCAGAAGAGGTTGTTCAACTAATGAATGCCCATTTTGCTAAAAGCTATCAACCTGGTGTACGGAACACTGAATTCACTGCTAACTCTTCAGAAGAAACTCAGGTGTATGAAGAGGAGGTATTAGAGCTTTGGCACAAATTCAATAAGAATTCAGCAATAGGGACTGATGGGATATCAGCATGGGTGTTCAGCTGAACTGGCTGTTCCTTTGACCAGGCTATAATTTTAGTCTCAGAACAGGGAAGATTCCACAGGAGTGGAAAGAATGTATGGTAATTCCATTACACAACGGTGGTGCAAAGACTGATGTATCCAACAATCGACCAACTCGTATCTCAGGATTGGTGTGGAAGATTTTGGAAAAATTGGTTATGGCTTGCATTCAGAAATGGGTTCACAGTGAATCTCTACTTTGCAATGAGCAACATGGGTTTACTAAGGGAAGGTCATGTTTTAGCAACATGCTCACATTCTATAACAATGTTACCATTGAACTAGACAAGAGGAATGGATACATCATGATACTTTTGGATATTGCTAAGGTTTTTGACAGAATACAGCATGGTAGACTGTTGCATAAATTGGAGAATATGGGTTTGGATTATAGAATATTAGCATGGATAAGAGGATGGCTGGCTGACAGATATCAAAAAGTGGTATACGGGAGATGTCAGTCTGCAAGATTTAAGGTAACTACTAGTGTACCACAAAGATCGGTGATTGGTCCACTGTTATTCAATCTGTACATTAATGATACTGGGAAGGATTTGACAAGTGGAATACAGCTATTTGCTGATGATGCAAAGATAAGTAGGGTAATCAGGAATGCAGATGAAGTACTTGCAGAATGATTTGAAGGAATTGTGGGCATGGGAAAATGGATGTCAGTAAATGTAAAGTCATTTGCATAGGCATGATTAAATATCCAATGCCATATTATATTGGTGGGATTATGCTAGAAGAAACTGATCAGGCTAAGGATCTTACAGTGTTAGTAGATAAGAAGTTGAAGTTCAGGGGCCATGTAGCAAAGATTGCAAATACAACTCAAAAGATAATTGTAATCAACATGTAAAGATAAGGATGTCATTTTGACTCTTTTCAAGGAAAAGAGGCAAAACCTCACTTGGACTATTGTGTCCAGGTCTGGTTCCATGGTGTCTGTTGTGATTCTGATATAGTGGAGCAGGAGAGATTGCAAAGGAGTGTGTTAAAAATGATATCAGGTTTGTGGAATACTGATTATGAAGACAGATTGAGAATTTGTAGACTGCAGACACTAGCAAACAGGAGAAAGAAGTGTGATATGATTGAGACTTACAAACTTCTGAGAGGGTCAGTCAGAGGATTTCAGTTGATGGAATTTTTCAATTTAAGAGAGGTGGGAAAAGGACAAGAGTCCTTGGAAGCTGAGAATGAATGCCACTAAGAAGGGAGTGAGGGCTATCATGGGGTGGTGCATGAGTGGAATTGATTGCCATTGGATGTTGCGAGTGCAAGCAGCCTGAATGAATGCAAGAATAAGTATGATAGCTGGTGCATATAGTATATGGCCTCCCTCGAAAAGTCCCTGACTCCCTTGAAGTCGCTTTTAATAATAATAAAAACCAAAATAACCTTCATATTATTTTTCCTCAATAAGTATTACTCTTTGTTTATTTCATTTATCTATTACACTCCATTTGGCTATATCATCTTATAAATGTTCAAAATATTTATAAGATCTTATAAGGGATCTTATCTTATAAATGATTATCAAAAACAGCATTTAATATAAATTTACAAGATAAGTAAATGACTGATTTACTCAGGCACTGGGGATAAATAAAAGGAGTGGGTTGTTATGGTACTCAACACTAAACATTTAGATAAACTTTCTTTTTGAATGTGCAACTATTTGACTCATTTTTTTCACACCATAGAATTTAACAATGGATGTGAAAATAAACTTTTTGAAACAGAGCCAATTCTAAGCAGAAATTGGACAATGAGATATGTGCCTATTTCACAGAAAGTTGTTCTAGAGGGTGATCAAGTCATTAAAGAGGACAACTGAAACAAAAGCTAGTTCTTGCTGGTGACCTAAAAAGCAGAGTAAAAAACAAGTACTAGACCTTGGATACTGAGTGGCAAAATCTAAAATAAACGGTGGTTGACTCAGTTAAGTAGTTGTCTGTAAATACAGAAATAAAAACTTTGTAGTGGGCACAAAATTAAAACAGTCCATGGAAAGAAAAATTATCTAAAAAAAATTCTCAGCTAATAAGTTAGCAGACTCCTAGAGAATATAGGGAAAATACACTGCACACGAGTGTGCAAGGTGCATTGTGCTATATAACGAGTCAGTCATGTGTATGTAGCCAGTATGAACTGGAGGAATATGATGATCCCAAGTCAGTGCAACTATTTGTGATGCCAATGAACATTGAACTTCGAGAGGTATCTGAACATTCTGGACAATGCATTGCTTCCAACTTTGTGGCATTTTTATGGAACTGAACTTTGTCTCTTTCAGCAAAACAATGCACCGTGTCATAAGGTGGCTCTTGTAACTGCATAGTTTGTGAACATGAATGCCATCACACTTGACTGGCCTCCACAGACCCTGTGTATGTGAGACTTGACAAAAGCATGGGTCCCATATTTCTTGCAAAAGCACCATGGAAGATGTAACGAGGAAAGTTGAGGTGAGATGTTGTAGAGGGTGCCAGTTGTGGACCGGTTGTAAACAGTATATCGGAGCTGGTAAGTTGTGGTGCACATCATTGATATTGGAATTAAGATCTCTGATGTTAGTGAAGTAACTTTGGACGTTTTTTCCCTTGTGAGGAGTTCTGGGATTTTTTTAATTTTTGGATATTTTTCAGTGTTTTATTTTGTGGGAGATTATATTTTTAACCACAGTGACTCTCAGATTTTTTGTACTGTTAATAAGGGATGAAGGACCTATAAAACAAATAACATGTCACAGCTATTTAGGAACATTTTTTAATGAAGATGGCAAATTAAATATGGAAATAGATAACAGAAAAAGCAAGGCTGGTATGGTAGGGAACTAGGTGAATGAATTAATATGGATAAAAAAATAAGCAAAAATTATAAATCAGTATTATACAAGATAGTTTTCAAACGAATTTTCAACTTATGGATATTCTGAGAGAGCTTCTGTAGCTGTTGGTAACAACAACAACATCCTTGCTAGAAATATCTATTTTCACTACAACCCAAAGCACCTTTAAATTTTCAATTTTCAACAGAAGGTAAGTTAGGTTGGTCTCATGCAGAAGTGGCAAGATTAAACTTATCTGCATAGTCTATGCAGATAAGATTGTCTTGTAGTAGCAGAGATATGCAAGAATATGAGTTACTTGGCTGTGACAAGCTATTGAGTTTAACAATTATGTTAGGCAAAAGATGAAAACACACAGATCCTGAGAGATGAACTGGAAATAAAACGGTTGATTTAAAAATTAGAGACAAATATTTCTGAGAAAAATTACAAGAATGAACAGACAGCATAAATGGCAGAATCACATGAAAAATGAAAATAATAAGAAGGAAAGTAACATTGTTAGAATTCAAGAACGTGTGAGCAGAGCTAATCTAAGGTGGTAAGGTTCTTAAACAGAATGGTAGAAAAAAAGATCTCCCAAAGATGACAAATATAAACTTAATTTTGGGGATGTTTGGAATTCTGGCCAAAGCACTAGAGCTATGAGATCTATGTACTACGGCTGTAAATTACATGTGTGTGCATCCTCTTCAGCAGGCTAGTTTGCCTACTTTACCAGAACAAAATGACCTTTCACCTCCACATGAAGCTTGCTAGTTCACCTTCAGAACGGTGGGGGGAGGGGTGCCCTTCTAAAGGTTCTTCACATCCCAGATAAGATTTAATACCAGGTTTTTCCAATACATTGTTCATACTGATTGAGCTAAAACTTAATCACATATTACTAGTATAGTATATTGTACACCCTTTAAGGAACATATTAGGAATTAGTTTACATATTTTGACAATGCCCAAGATGAAATCATATCTCAGATGCAATTAATCTTTATAAAGACTTTTCAACTGAATGTGAATTAGCATCTTTCATATGGAAATGGCAGATGTTATCACTTTCAAAACAGTCAGAAGAACACATGCAACTGATAGCCATAATACACCATGCAGACAGAATTTTTAATTAGATTAAAAAGAAGTAGGTCCACTAAGTCAACGTGATGGAGTAAAAAAAAGCAGTGAAACACATGGGTATTTTATATGAATTTAAACTAATTTAATCCAAATGAGAATACTTCTGGTGTCTTGGTATACTACTTCTCATATAATTACCTAGCATAGACATAACTGTTGAAAACTGAAGGCCTGGATGGGCAGGATTTTTGAATTAATGGAAGTGTTCCAACCAGCACGAATAAGATTAGTAACTTGATCAAATCAGAGCAAGTGTTTGGACTAGGTTGTGAAAACATTATAATCATCATGAAAAGAGAATAAATTCTCAAAGCTGTCCCACCTTCATGCTGTTGCAGTACCAAAGGACACAAGGCCAAGGATGGCTGATCTAGAAGGAGACTCAATGAGTTTATGATCTGATTTACCTAGAGAACAGCTGATGTCAATGGTATGTTTGAAAAAGTTTCTGCACTTCTGATTAATTAATAAACAAACAGGATTTTTGTGAAGTAACTTGCTGATTATAGTAAATACTTCGGCATCTCCTCCAATTGGATTAGTAGAGTTAAGCATTAAAATCACTAAAGAGATAGACTTCTTCATTTAAATACTCGAAATGCAGAAAACGAAAGTCCGGTGACAAAGAGTTGAAGTTTAAGTGATTTTCAAATAATGGAGAGAAATAAGGCCAACAGATCAATGATACAAAATGAAGACAAGGAAACTTTGTATCACAGAGGGTCTGTCCTTGCAATGGAAGAAATAATACAAATTAGAGCATGGACAGCTAAAATGTTCAATAGATATTAATATAGTTACAACTTGGGATCAGTAAAAACATGGTGAGTGATATACATCATTTAATTTTATGAATGCAAATACTGGAAAGGATGTGTGAAAGTATTTTTCAAGTCCCCCTTCCAATGTTTTTTAATGAAGAGTTTAGTAATAATAATAATAAATCCGTTAATGCATTTTAGCCTCCACAGGAAGTAGATGAGGCCATTTTAGCCTAATTTTTGGAGCCTGGGAGGAAAGGGAAGTTAACTTTTGCCACGGCCAATCAGAGGTGGCTGACCCAAGACTATCACTAACTTCCAGTGAAGGGAGGGAACAGAGCAAGTGACACTATCTCATGCCCCTAACATAATATATTATTGTCTGAAATAGCATGTCTTCTGCACTCACTTTTCTTGATTTTATGAGATGAAAAACCAGCTTGCCTGTCCCAGAGATCAACTAACTTGGGAAACCAAAAAAATTCAAGTTCTTGTAGTTGAGGAACTTTGAATGGTCTTTCTTTGAGCAGCCTAGCCTTTGAATGCAAACACCATTTCTATAGCGGTAAATAGACCTTTTTTTTTTATTTATTTATTTTATTTTTTTAAATAATTACAATGATGATATCTGCTTTTCGTTTCTGGTATTAGAGAGTAAATTAAAGAGCAGAGGCCAGCAGCAAGAGGTAATGAATTCTTAGGATATATTTCTCAAATAGGAATCCATCATTCACCATGTCACATAAATTTGCTTTGGGTCCTCACACAACAAGTGGAAGAAGCAATATACACCAGTGATAAAGCCTTTGAAATGTTAACCATCAACCTTTGGCCATGTGTGTACCACCTATAGCAGGGGTGGGGAACCCTTGGCAAGTGTGTCAAACATGGCACGCCAATGACTTTTTCCCAGCACACAACCCAGGGCTCATCTTAAAAAAATAATTAAATAAATGAACACATATCTAACATCTACGCTAAGTTGTATATTTCAACTTAATAGAATACAATTTTAAAGATACCAAGAAATAATATACTTGGTTTAATTCATTATCCAAGTGTAAGCAAACAAATTTTGCCCAAATGTTGCCCCAGTCCTGAAGTATCTTTCAGGACTGGAACAACTCGTGGCAAAGGTGGTATAACTTCTCATCACTTGCATGATGAGAAGTTTATATAGAAGTTATACCACCTTTGCCACGAGTTTCCCTAGTCCTGAAAGATACTTCAGGTGCAAACTTTGTTTGCTTACACTTGGATAATGGAGTAAACAAATATAATCTCTATGGTATCTTTAATTTATAATATAACCAAGTGAAAAAATTTTCAACAGAATACAATTTGATTAAGTACAGCGATACCAAACAAACATGCAATAAAGAAACAAACACTATCAACTGTTTTAGTAATAATAAGTAATAAGAAAATGAAATAAACATCCTATTTCCAAGCCATCTATCACTGCGATATACTGACTTACAAGTTTTGTCCTGTTCAGTTGTTGCATCATTCATCAGGCAGCCAGACATGGTGTGACTCCTTTACCATCATTTTATATATTTTTTTGTGTTTTTGTAAAGAATTTATCGTTTTTTCAAAGTGTGTATATATGTGGATTTGGATTTAATTAAATCATAAGTCATTAAAATATGGATTGGAAGTATTTATTGTCAATATGTTTAATTCATTAGATATAAATGCATATTTTCTTTACATTGTCATAAGCCTAAGTTATTGTTAAAGCAATGTGAAATGTATTAATCAATATTCAGAATTATGAAGTGTTATCGGCACGTGATTAGATGGCATGCATACCCTTCTCTTTCATTGTATGTAGGTAGGCTTATATTTTGTCAATGTCCATACATCTCTGTCCACATTTTTACGCCCTATGATCCGATTTTTATTAAACTGTATGAAGAAAGCAATCATTTTTTGTATGTACCTTCTGGTTGTTGTTGGATTCTGATTATGTAGAGATTAAAGTAATTATTATTTGCTTCAGAATCCAACATGATCTTCCATCACAAAGGCTAGACTTGTAAATATTATTTAATGTAAACAACTTATTTTACAATTTAATATTCATATAACTACCATTAATTTTATCTAATATTTAATTATTTAATCAAAGATATATGTATTAATAGTGATAAGACTGTATTAAATATTATTAAGCTATTTTATTTATTACTATGTTAATATTATAAGAGTTTGTATTTGATAATTTAACTGCACATTAATTGAAATATAAATATTGTCTATTTATTCCTGTTTGTAGAAGTTTAACGTTATGCAATAGCTCAATTTTATTATATTTTGTTTTGTTGTCATAGAAACGTACATAAGTGAGCGAGCACATTTTGGAACACCACGTGAGGTTTATTGAAAAGAGTTTTAGAAAGAAATCACGTGAGCAGTTTAGGGGGAAAAACAGATATATAAGCGACGAACGCTGGAATTATTAATTAACCAGGAGCATTAGAGATTTATTAGAGAGGGATTGGCATTAGGTTGGAATCGGAGCATTCGGCATTCGAAAATCACAGTGCAATAATAGCGAGTCGGCAAGTCACTCAAGCACCTAAATAAAGTCTACTAGTCGAGAAGCGGTTAGCTTAAAAGTTTAGGAATAACAAATAAAGCTACGGAAGATAGCCAAGTGATTACGGATAGACTAGCGATTACTTGAGTTGAGATTTAATTTCAGGGCCGACCTGTCAAGGACAAACAGAATCTTGAAATAAAGCACGGAGTTACTAGAATAGTAGAGGCTGTAAAAATTGAAGTTTACCGTTAGCTGTGCTTAGAATTATAGTGCCTAAAGAATTAATTGAATGCCAGAGGAATGAACAACTGTGCTTATAAAACCTCAAGTTAAGGAATTATTGTGTGTTGCCTTATTTCATGAGTGATCAGTAGTACTTTATGCAACAACGTTTGTTTATGTGTATTGTGACCGATGATTAATTCAGTTATTGCTTAGAAGAATTATTTTAATGAGTGCCATTTACTGTTCAAAGTGTTTACAGTTATAAAAAGTGTTTACGTATAAGTAAATGAAGAAGAAAAGATTATCGGTAAGATTATTCCAACCTTAATATTTCTGTACAGAGAAGTGTGCGAGTTTCATCTTAGAATTCCCTGATACTAACAGTAACTATTGTGGAGAATTAGCCGAAGTGTAAAATTAAAAGTGATTGTTTGTGAAGAAGTGTTACTGAAAATTTTATTGTATTTGGAATTTAAGGAACTGTGAGAAGACTGTAAAGTAGAGATAGCAGAATTACCATTGTCTGAGTTTGCATGACTGTATTGCCAGGAAGGCTGAAGTGTTTCTAATAACTTAATTAGTGATTTGAAGTTAAGTGTAAAATTTGTGATTTTAAAATTAAATGTTTGTTTTTGTTAATCAAAAGTTGTATTTTGCCTGAATCTCTTTTACTCCACCATTCATAAAATATTCAAACCAAAGCGGGAGTGATAAAAAGGTTAAATATACTCAGCCAGTATTTATAATAACAACATATAAAGGAAGGGTAGTTGAGAGTTGGTTTATCTTCAATTCGTGAACTAATTCAGATATAAAGTGGCGCAGTCTTTAAATATAAATTTTCTTTATATTTGAATTAGAAATCAACTTACAACGCATCAATTAGTTAAGAACATCGTAATAGTAATCATGTCTGATCCAAAGTAAGGATTGACAAGAAGTAGGATCCAACATTGTACAACTTTGATCATTCAATTGTAATTTACGTTTTTTTCCTTTTGCCTATTCCCTTCTTGGCTTCATTTTTTTCTTCTATTCATATTTATGCTAAATATATAAATATACCATTACATATTTTTATTTGCTTCCTACTTTTTACAGATTGTACAGAATGTCACAACCACCAACAAAGCAACAGACATTCAAATGAAGAGGATATTAGAAAATTTAAATACTCGACTCAAAAATTTGGTAAGCTTAAGAAAGATAATAAAGCATTATGCATTTTGTTCCAAATCAGTTGTTTGTAGGACTTCTTCTGTAGAGAGACATTTTGAAACTGTTCATAAGAACTTAAATAATAAAAGTGAGCAAGAACAAAGAGAATTAATTTCTTGTGAACTGAGCGAGACAAAAAAAAATTTCCGAATACGTTGATGAAATTTATTTCAGGGAGGCCTGGTTCCAAATTAGATGCTGCTAGTTTTGAAGTTTCAAAAGTTATTGCCCAACATGGAAAATCAAAGTGATGGGGAGTATATTAAAGAAGCATGGCTAGAACATGCTCCTTTCCTTTTTGACAATCTTTCAGAAAAGATAAAAATTATTCAGTGCATTAAAGATTTGTCTGTGATTAGAAAAACAGTTAAGGATAGGATACTTAAGTTGGAAAGGAATACAGCAGAACAATTAACAAAAGATTTGGCTTCATGTAAGTTCTTTTCTATTTGTGTTGATGAGAGCACAGACATTACATCATCAGCTATGCTAGCAGTCTTTACTCAATTTTGTAAGGTTAACAAAGTATGCAAAGAGATGATTAATTCTGAAACACTACTTGAGCATACTACTGGTGTTGAAATGTAAAATCAGTTATGAACAAATTATCTATTTGGAAAATTGATAATTCAAAAGTAGTATCCATCAACAGATCATGCACCCAGCATGATTGGTAAGAAACCAGGATTTGTAAATCTGTTTGCGAAAAATGTTGGTCATCCACTGATAGGTTTTCACTGCATCATAAATGAGGTTTTATGTGCAAAAACTAGCATAAAGGAACTTTAAAAAGTAATGCAAACAGTAACCAAAGTTTTGTTGATTACATTTCTGCATGTGCTTTGAATAAAAGACAATTTTAGAATCTATTGAATGAGGTTAATTCTAGTAACAAGGCTTATACGTTGGTCATACATAACTGGTAATTCGTTTACGGAATTAACAACGCATATAAAGTATATTAATTAAAGGTAACGTTAATGAATAACGTCTATATTTCGGCAATGTCACGTTGCCATCTTCAGGAACATAAAAATATGGTATGTGCACGCAGGCACTAACAAAAGCAAATGAGGAAGAAAGCAAGAAACTGATATTGTTCCTAAAGTCCTAATGGTGCCTTCTGGCAGGCTAATTTGGTTGTCTTGGCAGTTGGGCTGAAGTTCTCATATATTTGGTGTAATCTTTATTGTGGAGGGGGGAAGGGGGTTGTGGTTTACTGGTTTTAGTATTTTTTGGGGGTTATAGCCATTGGCTAAGAAAGTGTTGAGGATGTGGTTTAGTTCAGTAGTTAGGCCCTAACTACTGAACTAAACCACATCCTCAACACTTTCTTAGCCAATGGCTATAACCCCCAAAAAAATCCAAAAACCAGTAAACCACAACCCCCCCCCTCCTCCACAACAAAAATTACACCAAATCTATCACCATCCCCTACATCCAGGGCACCTCTGAGAAAATAACCAATATCCTCAAAAAATATGACCTTATTTCTTGTTACAGACCATATAAAAAGTTGGCATCCCTTATCCGCTCTACCAAAGACCAACTACTTCCCCTAGACCTACCTGGTGTATACCAGGTCCCTTGCAGCTGCAAATTGTCCTACTTTGGCCAAATAGGCAGGACAGCAAATATCAGGATTTCAGAACACAAAGACTACATCCGGTTTCACCAGTACAGCCGCTCTGGGCTGGCAGACCATGCCTTAGATACCCACCATAGAATTCGTTGGAAGAAAACAAAAATAATACACCGCAGCAAGTTTAAATACGAAAGATTATTCAAGGAATCATCAGCAGTTCTAAAAAACGCTCCCAACCTCAACAAATTTGGGTGCATGAAACTACCCCAAATTTGGGAGACTTACATTATGAGAACTTCAGCCCAACTGCCAAGACAACCAAATTAGCCCACCAGAGGGCACCATTAGGACTTTAGGAACAATATTAGTTTCTTGTTTTCTTCCTCATTTGCTTTTGTTAGTGCCTGCGTGCACATACCATATCTTTATGTTCCTGAAGATGGCAACGTGACGTTGCCGAAATATAGAAGTTATTCATTAAAGTTACCTTTAATTAATATACTTTATATGCGTTGTTAATACTGTAAACGAATTACCAGTTATTGAATGAGGTGGATTCGGTGTACAAAGGATACAACGATTCGTTGTACTGGGGTTGAAATGTACAAGTCGAGGTCTTGTTCTGAAACGATTTGTTGAATGCGTGGATGAGATAAATCTCTTTTAGACTAATCAACAAATGTCTTATAAAGAAATGTATGACATCGTGTGGGTTAGTAAACTGATTTTTTTTTTTTTTTTGCAGATTTTTGCAAACATTTAAATGACTTGAACCTTAAACTACAGGGCTCTGGATGTTATGTTTGATGACATAAAGGCATTTAAAATGAAACTAGGAGTTTTTAAAAAACAGATCGTCAATATCTTCAAAAACTATTTTTAAAAGTCACTGTGTCAACTGGTGAGCAGTTCTCTCTATTTCTGTAAGATTCGTTAATTTCAGAGAATTAGAAGAGACTGCAAAATTCATTAAGTTTCCAGCCACTATAAAACTGGATGAATTAAACTTGCAGTTGTTTTCTGGATAAATATGGATGATTTTGAAAAGCACTTGATTGATTTTCAAATTAGCTCAATTTGGAGGCAGAAATTTGTTGACCTCATAGTTGACTTGGAAAATATTGAAAAGGAGCAATAAGAGACAGGAGTAACAGAGAGAAGTGTGGAAAACGAGGTACTAAGGACTGACATACTATCGAAACTTTTGTATGTTTAAAAATCCTTGCAACAGCATTACTATCCATTTTTGCATCTACATATTCTTGTGAATCATTGTTCTCAGTGATGAACTTTGTTAATAGGAGTAGCCTTGCAGATGAAACTAATAGAGCATGTATATCTCTAAAGGTTACAAAATATAAACCTGATATAAATTATCTGTCGTCATCAGTGATGCAGCAACAGAAGTCTCATTAATGCTGAATAAATAAAATGTCCACTATTTTTTCTTTCTCTAGTTTTGAGTTGATGTTTTCTGCTAAAACTGGTAAAGATTAGCTTCTATTTAATATATTATTTAGGTAAAATAACATTTTATTTTATCTGTAATTTTTATGTGTACTCGTAAGGGATTAAGAATAAAAGAATACTTTAATTTTATTTGCTCTTTTATTCTGCTTTAGTCAGTAAAATGATTCAGATTGTGCACTGTAATATATTGGAAAAGACTTTTAATTAAAAATTCTGTCACTAATTTTTACATTCATTCAATGTTACATGACTTAGAATAATCACTCTTACGATATTGTTTGATTTTTACCGCTCTAGTGTAATTTTTGATTATTTGAAAAGGTTCTCCCAATACTTAAGACACCAAATAATAATACATTCCCCAAAATTTCGGTTGGCACATGAGAAAATTTTTTATCAAAGATTTGGCACTTAAAAAGGTTGCCCACCCCTGACCTATAAGGCTGGTCTATGGAATGGCTTTATGTACCCTTGAATGGAAGGACATGCTTTTAAAGGTATTAATCATCATCGTCTTCTTCACGCATTAGATGTAGTATCTGTTGCGACTAAGACTTCATCATCTTTAATAGTATCTTTTAATCTTTTTCTAAGTCTTCCTGTTCTTCTCTTATTCTTTTGGTTTCCAACTATAGACTTGTTTTATTATTTAATGGACAAAAATAGAATGTATATGATTTGAATAAGGTTTATTTAGAAAAAAATTATGCTATTTTGAGAATGAAAGTTAAATTAGAGATTCATATTATATTTCTATGACTTCTGAACTATTTGTCATTAACTAAAGAAGAGAATTCAAAATCTAGTTTTTGACAACCTATATTTGGCTACCAAAACAAAGTTATTCTTCACTACTTTTCCAATCAACAATTTTTTTTTCCTAAGCATGCTTCATAAATCTTTATTGGAATATTAAAAACTCCATTACATACTTCTTGGAGTTATATTTTCATATTTATAAACTGGTACAATTAGAACACTACTCCACTTGCCTGGATTCAACTTTCGAACTAAATCTTCTGAATTATGCAGTGTAGCCATTATAAAACTTTTGAGCCAATGTATTTCAGATTATTAATGGCATCTTCTACATCCAGTTAAGTGCATACTTTCTAGATATTTTCTATAATTGCAGTATTCCTATCCACATTATCAATTTTCTGATGACAGTACTACATGATTACTAATCTCCTATCATCAACAGATCAATACTGTTCATATTTAAAATTTTGGTCTTCTAGGACACTTCTGGTTAAATCAATTCACCTAGATCTTGGTCTTCCTCTAGGTCTTTTTCTAGCCATCTTGGCATAAAACACTTGTTTTGCTAACCTTGACTCTCCCATTCTGTTTCAAGTGATCATATCACCTTAGATTAGCTCTGCTGGCACATTCTTGAATGCTAATAATGTCACGTTCCTTTCTAATATCTTCATTTTTAATATGATACTGCATTGATGTCATCGGTTCACTTCCCTAATTTTTCTTGGAATCCTCATATCTGTGGTCTCTAATCTTTGATCACATGCTTTATTTCAAACCAAGCTCTTAGATCCATAACTTAAAACTGGTTTAAACACTGTTTTGTATACTGCTAGTTTGGTGTGTTGGCTAATTTCTTTCTTATTCCATATAAATTTATTCAACTAGTTACCCACTATACCAGCTTTGCTTATTCCATTGTCTATTTTCATGTTTAATTTGCCAGCTTCAATAAAAATTGTGCCTAAATAACTGAATTATTTTACTTGTTCTATAAGTTCTCTATTGGGAATGAATGACAGATGAAGCTTTCTATGTTCCTGCCAACTGTTACTTCTCAACTGTACCTTCTCAACAACAACTGTAACAAAATTTGTTACAGTTGTTGTTGAGAAGGTACTTAACATACATAAAAAATGGGGAAAAATTAAAACGTTTTCCGACAATAGCTAACATCTATAGTTAATTGATTGGAACGATAGTCTAATCATGAATATCATTAGGTATGTTATGCAAGTCTCTGCATTGTTGTGTAAACTTTGTATATGATTGCTGGAATAAAGACAGGCTTTAATTTTACACATGTTAGTGACTTCCAGATGTTGTGAAGAATCATCATTCCTTGATTTCTATTTAGTGTACCTTTTGGGCAAATTACCTAGGAAGACTCACTGAACAACCTGTCGACGTAATTATCTTCTAAGTATGGCATGGAGGATGCTTGCCAATTTACAGTGTGATGTTCTTTGAGGATGTGTGCTGCAAGTCTGCTTTTTTCCCTCCCGTTTGTTTTCAACATCGCCCGTATGTTCTTTGTTGTGGATTTCGAAACTTCTTCCAGTCTAACCTTATATCTTACCAGAAGAGCATAGAATCTTGTATACACCCAGATGTTTATAAAATGGAACTTTGTCTTTAGGGGAGTGTAGAAAGCTTCATCAGGTGTTGATTGGTTTGAAGGCTGCTCTCATGTTGACTACCTTTAATATTTTGGTTAATTTTCTTGATGTATTGCCAATGCATAGAATAGATACTGTGCCTTGGTAATTAATTTATGTTATCAAGGAATGGTTTGTCTAGAAAATAAAAGTTTCTTTAGTACCTTTTTTGAAGTCCTTGTTTTCATTTGATGTCATCATTTTTAGTATGTTTAAAGCTCTCTTTGTAAAGGTTCATTATGCACAATTTTTGTTGAGGGTGATGAAATGAGTTTGCTTGTAGGTACCTGCCTGTGTGGGTACTTTCTTGTAAACTTCTAATGATAATCTTCCAGCAATGTTTTTGTTGACATACTTAGAAGAGATATCTAGGAATGATAGATTTATTTGTCAATTTTTTCCCATTAACTGCTCAGCTTTCTGCTAGAGAAATCAGTTGCAATTTTTTATCAATCTACTTCATGAGCATTCATTAATGCCTATTCTGCCACTGCTGTTTGTTCTTTGTGTTCAACAGTGTATAAGACAGTTACAACTAAAGCTGCTTTTCCAGAAAAACTTTGCAATAAGTAGTGAATTTCAATATCACTCACATTTTCAAGTTTCAAAAATTTGAGTACTTGTGTCCCTTGTGTAAGTGATGACATGAGAAATACAAATTTCGTGCATGCCTGTGAATACTAAACCATAGATGGATGAATATACAAGGCCAGTCACATTCGAAACACAGTGTACATACAGGTGTTACTTTTGGAACAACCATCATATTCTTAAAGTTATTATGCCCAGCTGTTGAAATCACTTTTTCCCTGCCTCAGCAGCAAAAGTTTAATGAAAAATTTTTAACATATAAAATATAAGTATACATACTTATACTTTCCAAAAAAATTTGGAGGCTCAAATAACTTATTCCAGTCCGCCTTTCCCATCATGATGTCATCAGTGATGGCTAAACCTAAACACAAAATAAGGATATCATTATATGAAAATTTAAAAAATTAAGACATGAATTAAAAAAGTAAATGTGTAAGTATTGTAGGTTGAAATCAAATATGCATATGAAGTTAGTATTTTATTGTTTTCATTATCATTCCTGTACTTCTGCGAACTAAATATATGTTTGTTGTATATTTCACAGTATAAAGTTACATGATGTGTTTTAGTTTTGTGAATCCCAATCCACAGAAACAACATCATCAAATTCCTGATATGTACCCTCAAGGGGGTGTACAGAATATGCTAGTACTACATGAAAAACATACATCAATACTAACTTCGTATCTGCAATTTTCCTCCAAATTAATGTGTTATCTGTCAATACTCCAACATTATCAGATCTTATATTTCTGTCTTCTAAGGCACTTCTTAGTGTATCAATCCACCTATTGTTAAATCTTGAATGAAAGGTTTAATTTATTGTAAAAAATATTTCATTCAGATTTAACAGGTAACAAAATTTCTGGAGAAATACTTCTATATGGGTATAGGTGAAATTTAATGAAAAAACGAAATAGTCTGTTAATTGTAAATTCTCCTATGTTATATGTCCTTGTAAAACCGACAAGAGTTGAAATTTAGTGAAAAATATGTTAGAATGAGAAAGTTAGATCGACATATACAATGAGATAATCGGCTTATAAACATAACCTGAGGCAGTCACATACTCGAAGACTACATTGCATGTGGGAAGTCCCCGTGGAAAACTCAGAGGAGAGAACGGTACTGAGTGCAAGAGATTTAGGTGCCAGGCGGAAAAGGAGACATAGTAGGGAGAACAGCTCAGGAAGGATATATAGAGCTTGGCGATGCAAACTCGAGACTTTTTGCTTTTTTCTCCCTTGGATTCCTGTTCCAGTCGTTCCCGGAGGAGGAGGAGTACATGAGTGCGGTCGAGAAGAACGATGTTCAGTGGCAGCTATGCGGCCAGATAGTGATCCAGTGCAAGCATAATCATCGGTACGGCAGAAAAGTCAGTGCAGACCGAAACAACATGTGGAATCACATGGACCAATCCCGGCAGAGCAGCTACACCCACATCGGAGAAGGCGATTCATGATCGTATTTGCCAGTTTGTTCTGAAGACAGCAAACCGTAGGAGAAGGTAACAAGCTGTGTGAATTTAATGAAAGATCGAGAGAGAGAGGACCAGAGAGATCCAGTTACTCAGTAATGTAGGAACTTTAATTCCTTTGTATACTAAAAAGAGTTAGAAAGCAATAATGTGCAGATATGCTGAGTGATTGGACTTACATGAATTGAAACAGGACTTTAGAATCTAACCAAACCTGTAAATTGTGTCATGTCTGAGAATGAGATATTGTATAGTGTAAAGTTAATGTATGTCAAAGCCAAGTATATCTTGAAATTAAATAAGATAAATGCTTGTATAGGATTGTCAAATGTTGTAGGAAGGAGTCAGTTAATTTAAATTAGTTGTAGATATTGTCTAATGTTGAGAAAGATTAGGAATATTAAGGTTGTCTATTTAACCCATTTAACTTGTAGGAGAGGGATTTAGCTTAATTAAGTAACCTTTAGTACTTGTATATTGTATTAGTGTGATGAATAAGCCTTTTTCTTTACCTAACAAAATTGCCTGATCTGAAATCGCAATGCACCACACATTAAAAAAGAACCTGAACGAATCAATAGTCGGGGATAGCTACAACTCCAGTAAGGGAAAATTTATACATATAAAATTTTGTAATTGGAAATATTAATTGCTTGATTGTCGATGAGTGTGTTATTCTGAGAATTAACTCCCTGGCAAAGAAGCTTCTCTTGTCTAAGAATTTGGATGGTGCAGCTTCAACAAATAATTTTTTCCAAATTCTGATACAAAGTTAATTCCAGAATTGTAACAAAGAAATTTGGCAATGGCCTGAGGCAATTTCTTTGTCTACCGAGTTTTGCAGACACGAACAATTATAGTAGTGGCCACAAAGTATTTATAAGTAAATTGGAATTGACAGAGATAGCAAGGTAGAAACAAGCTCGAGAAAACACATTAAGTATTAAATATAATCACTTAAGTACAATAAGTAAGGTTTGGTTATCTAACAATTTTACAAATATGATATATATAAAAAAATATATATATATTCAATGCTATATCTTGGTTTCGTCTGGGTCTTTTTCCTACCAAGCTGGCAGAGAACACTTGTTTTGCTAATTTATCCTCTTCCATTCTGTTTAAGTGACCAAACCACCTGAGATTAGCTCTGCTAACACATTCCTGGATGCTAACAATGTCAAGTTCTTTCTTAATAACCTCATTTTCAATATGATATTACTCATTGATCCCATCTGTTTACGTCTCTAATCTTTCTAAGGATTCTCATATCTGCTGTCTCTGGTCGCATGTTTTATTTATAACCCAGCTTATAGATCCATAAGTTAAAATGGACGTCAACACTGTCTTGTATACAGATAATTTAGTGTTTTAAGCAATTTCTCTCTTATTCCATACAAAATTATTCAGTTGACTTCCTACCGTACCAGGTTGTTGATTCTGTTGTCTATTTCCATATTTATTTTACCATCTGCACTAAAAATCATGCTGAAGTAGCTGAAATGTTTTACTTGTTCTATTGGTTCTCAATTCACAATGCAGTTGATATTTTCACTGCTTCTACCTATTTTCATTGTCTCTGTCTTGTTATTGGTGACATTCATACCATAACTATTACAAGAGCTATTCAATTTAGTCACAGAATGTTGCAGACTTGCATACCAGATTTATTTAGAAGTATAACATCACCTGCAAAAGTAAAGAGCTGAGATTAACATCTCCAATTTAAATCAGGTTTAATACCACTTTCCTTCATAATGTGATCTATATAGATAATGAATAACAGATGGAATAATGTACATTATTCTCTGACACTAGATTGAACATTAAACAATCTTCCTGTACTTCCTTTAATTCTAAATGCTAACTTACAACTCAAATAAAAACTAAGTACTGCTTGATTGATATAATGCCCCATTGGTGCAATACAACTGTAGCGTTTTGAATAGCTTTTCTCTTGGCACCTTGTCATATGCTTCTACAGATCTACAACGTTTAAATACAATTCTTTGTTATATTCCTGCAATTTCTCAACTATTTGTCATAAAGTGAAAATCTGATCCTGACAGCTTCTATTTGGCATGAATCCAGCTAGTTCTTCGCCAAGTTTCCCTTCTACAATCCTTCTCACCATTTCTCAAGTATACTTGCATAAATCTTACCAGAAACACCCAGTAGAGGAATACCTCTGTAATTCTTTCAGTTTTATATCTCTTTTATATATGGGTACTATGAGGGTTCTACTCCATTGATCTGGAATTCATTGCTTTGTCCAGGCCTTCTGAACTATGCAGTGCAGCTACTGTAAGACTTTCATATCTCCATACTTCAGCATTTCTGGTTGAATATCATCTATTCCTGCTCTCCCTTTCCACATTTCAGACTTTTGATGGCTTTTTTCTACATCAAGTATGGATATGTATTCCTAGAGTATGAGGGTATTTTACCACTGTGCTGTTACTGATTGCAATTTTTCAAAATAATTACTACATACATCAAGGATATCTTTTTCTTCAGTTTTCATGTCACCTTTATCATCTCTAATTCCATTTACAGCACTCTATCCTCCATTTCTGAGCTTTTTTAACAGCCTTCTTGATTACTTAAGTATAAAGAGCTAATAAGCTTCATTTCGGCAATGAAAACATTACTTAAATTAAGGGAATATTAATTTAAGCATTTTTATTTGTCATAAAGTGAAAATCTGATCCTGACAGCTTCTATTTGGCATGAATCCAGCTAGTTCTTTGCCAAGTTTCCCTTCTACAATCCTTCTCAACCATTTCTCAAATTTCTGAGTAGCTAGACCTAATACCAAAGTGTATAGCAAAAAGAACTTATGTACTCTGCGAACGAGTTTTCCAAACAGGTGCAACCATTAAGTTACTTAAGTATAAAGAGCTAATAAGCTTCATTTCGGCAATGAAAACATTACTTAAATTAAGGGGATATTAAATCCCGCATAGTTTTAAAACCGAATAAGAAACTCAAGATTGGAATCAGAGAGTTTCTTGCCGATTATAGTAAACTATAAAGTATCGGCGACACTAGCTATAATCAGCAAGAAACTCTCTGATTCCGATCTTGAATTTCTTATTCGGTTTTAAAACTATGCGGGATTTAATATCCCCTTAATTTAAGTAATGTTTTCATTGCCGAAATGAAGCTTATTAGCTCTTTATACTTAAGTAACTTAATGGTTGCACCTGTTTGGAAAACTCGTTCGCAGAGTACATAAGTTCTTTTCGCTATACACTTTGGTATTAGGTCTAGCTACTCACTGATGAAGCCTCAAAAAAGGCTGAAACCGGTATGGGTAGTGACCTCCCTCCATAATGTAATAACAGCATACATTTCCTAGGAAATGTGTTTTTACATTATGGAAAATACCTAAGAATAGCGATCTGAACTTCCTCCACCTTTGCAATGAGTTGCCCAGTATTGTACTACGTACTAGGATCACTTGCATTGGCTAACGCTAGTGTCGCCGATACTTTATAGTTTACTATAATCGGCAAGAAACTCTCTGATTCCGATCTTGAGTTTCTTATTTGGATTTAAAATATGCGGGATTTAATATCCCCTTAATATAAGCCTTCTTGATATTTATTTTCTATATTCTTATCAAAGTCTTCAATGCCTTTTGTTTAGCTTTCTTACATTTGTTTCTGTATTCTCTAAGAGCACAAGCTGACTTATTTGCCAGGAACTTTTGATAGAGGCAGTGAAAGAAAGAAACAAAAGCATTCTTCTTTTCAGCCCATTCTTGTTCGTTCAGTATCCAGGTAGATACCTAACAGGATGCACCACAGGGTCTCCTCCCAGTTATACAGCTTTGACCCTTAAGCATTCACAGAAACTTATAAATTTTATTCTCCTAACTTTAGACTGTCAGTGTTTTCTTAAGGATTTGCCACTTAATTTCCAAGGTTTGGTTCCCATTCTCAAACTCTTTCATTTTTTCTTCAATAATGTTTGTGTATTTTAGTCTACAGTTCACAGTGTCTAGCTTTCTTACATTTGTCTCTGTATTCTCTAAGAGCACAAGCCGACTTATTTGCCAGCAACTTTTGATATCCTTTCTTCTTTTCCTTCACTGCCTCTTTCTGATTTTTCTAACTTTGCAGACAACCTCACCACATGCCTTTCAGGCTGAATCAATCAGTGTTTTCTTCAAGGTTAGCCACTGAATCTCCAAGGTTTGGTTGCAGTTCTCAAACTCTTTCATTTATTTTTCAATAATCTTTATGTAATTTAGTCTACAGTTCACATCCGAGAGCTGCTCAACTTTTATTCGCTTTAAAACTCTATTACACTTTCTTATTTTCAATATGCAATTGAATTTCATCCTGCTTAAGACTAAATGGGTGATCACTTCCAATTTCAAATCCTCTATACACCCTAGTGTCCTGCACCAATGAGAAAACATCACTATCAACAATAATATAGTCAATGAGACTTTTCTTATTCCTTGCCACTTCTTTCCATGTGAATTTGTGCACATTTTTATGTTGGAAAATTGTGTTAGTAATAACCAGTCCATGTCATGAGCAGAAATCCAACAGGTATTTGCCATTATTATAAGCTTTGCTCTTTTCTCCAAATTTTCCCAATATATTTTTGTATGTCTGATAATCTCCTACTCTGCTATTTAGATCCCCAACAAGCACCAACTTTTCCTTTTTTATTGTGTCAACTGCTTTCTCTATTGGCTCAAAATATCCCTCCACTTCTACCTTATTAGAACCTTCTGTGGGACCATAGGCACAAATAAGTCTCATTGTCCAGTTCCCCATTTTCTGATATTTGCCCCAATCACTCTACTTGATATTGCTTTCCATTCAAGAATATTAGCCTCATATATGTTGAATACTATGGCTACACCTTTTACTTGATTGTCATTGCCTGAATATAAGATTTTGTATTTATTGTTCAGAAAGATCTCACCAGCTTTTGACTATTTTGTTTCAATCACCACTATTATGTGAATCTGGTACTTATCCAATTCCTCAGCTAGTTCCATTTCTTTGCCATTCAGGCTTATGTTGATTCGGGGTGTCTCTCACCATTTATTCCAGTAGATGACTTCTCAATGTTTGTCCAGGTTCCCTGCAGAAAACAACAGGAGGCCAACTAGGCAATGCCCCAGCAGGCATGAAATTCTGTCATGTTGAAGCATCATTTTGAATTGTGGTTTAAACCAATAAGAATACAACTTGGTCTGCGAAATCCCAATTTGCCAGCCCATCCTTGTTCGTTCAGTATCTGGGTAGATACCTAACAGGATGCACCACAGGGTCTCCTCCCAGTTATACAGCTTTGACTCTTAAGCATCCACAGAAACTCATAAATTTTATTGTCCCAACTAGAGATTGATGCTATGGTTCTACATGTAATATGGCCACTAGAGACCTAAGCCCCTACAATAATATGTTCTATCCAACTTGGACCTGGGTTTTCGAGAAATCATTCCCTAGTAAATCCTCAATGCTGCCTGAAAGGCATATCTTGAAATCACCCCAAGAGAGTCCAAAGCTTAATAAGCACATATAACTGCTGACATCATATGCCTTTAAAGGATATGGATGCAGAGGAAAATTTTGGTACAATGTGTCATTCTTCCCAAAGTAGCTACACAAAGTCATGTTTTTCAGCATAGTATGAATGATGGAGAGTAGTGAGTGGTAGCCTAACACCCATAATTTGTATGTTGATAATAACTCATCTCCTCTTTTTACAAGGTCAGACTTCCTCCATCCAATATTAGTCCTAAAGTGGAGATCTACCGCTTTTATTCAATCTCTGTTCTTCAACTTATTTGTACGAGTTCCAGTTGATAGAGCATTGATTCTTGTCCTAACGTAATCTATACATTCAAATTCAAGGACAGGTAGTGAGTCCTGTCCTTGATTCTCTGCGGTTGAGAAGGAACATGTTTAGACTCTTGTAATGCAATGCTGTTGACTGAATACGAGGGTTGTTTTAAAAGTTTGATAAAAAAAAAAAAGTTAAACACATTTTTTTTTTTTTTTTTTTTTGGAAAAAAAAATCACCTTTATTTCTCAACATAGTCTCCATTGAGGTCTACCCATTTGGTAAAGCAAATTTCCAAATTTTTTCATCCCATCTAAGAATTAGGATTTGTCAAATTGTGCAAAATAGTCATCATTGACAGCCTTGATGAAATCCTCATTCAAAGAAAATTTTTTCCCACCGAGCCAAATTTTTAAGTCTGGGAACAAGAAGAAGTCACTCAGGACCAAGTCCAGAGAATACAGTGGATGTGGAACCAATCTGAACCTCAACTGGTGCAATTTTGCCATTGTGACAGTCAACATGTGGGATGGTGCATTGTCTTGATGAAAGAGCCCTTTTTGTGTGCCAATCTTGGCTATTTTTTTCTTCAGTTCTTCTTTAAAACAGTCAAACAATGACACATAATAGACTCCTGTTATTGTCTTACCCTTTTCAATATGGTCTATCATGATTACTGTAGCCATTACCTTCCCAGCTGACAAAACGGTCTTTGCTTTTTTCGGTGCTCTTTCACCGGACATTTTCCACTGTTTTGACTGCTGCTTGGACTCAGGTGTGTAGTGGTGGATCCAAGTTTCATCTACAGTCACAAGTTGATGCAAAAAATACTCCGAATTGCAATTAAACATTGCCAAACACTGTATTGAAATGTCTTTTCCTCATGCATTTTTGATCGACAGTCAACAATCACGGCACCTATCACGCACACAGCTTTTTCATGTGCAATTTTTCGTTCAGGATATTATACACCCACTCAGTTGAGATGCCTATAATCCAGGTAATGCACTTTCACTTGGTGGTCTTCCACAACGATACCATGAATTGTGTCAATCATTTCCTTCTTAGTGACTATAGTCGGGCACCCGGAGCATGCTTCATCTTCGATGGACTTACGACCACATTTAAACTCATTTATCCAAAAATAAATAGTCTTTAATGCTGGTGCAGAGTCCCCATGAACTGCATCTAACTCGGCTTTGATCGTACGGCTATCTACTTCTTCAAATAAAAGTGTTTTATCACTGCATGAAACTCGTTTTTCTCCATTTTTATGAAAATGCGAACACAGTCATTTTAAATGTTTGCCAAATGAGAACCATGCGTTGCACGTGGCTAAAATTTTGCCAGAGGTAATGAAAAAGTGAATACGTGCCAACACTGGTATGAATGAACGAATTGTGTTGCGCCTATTGGAAATTTACCAAACTTTTCAAATAACCCTTGTAGTACAACATTAAAATTAAAACCCATCTCAATCAGTGTCCTTCCATCAAGCACCCATCCAAAGGTATGTCAATAATCATGCTTAATACATGAAATCCTAGGCAGCAGGATATCACTAATTCTGAAGTGGAGAGAAAGAATTTCTGTAATTTGAATAGACATAATCCAAGCACAAGCCCCTGCAATAAGAAAATCTCAAGAGACCTCCATGTTTTACAATGGCATGGGAAAATGTTAATGGCACATCATCAGGAAGACATAAGGATGAACTGCTGAGTAAACAGCTACATCCATCCTGGATACTGAGAGAGAAACTCTACCTAGGACTAGTCTACAGTGATTTAGAAAGGAAGGAAGTAATTCAGAATGAAGAGCCTCTGTTGAGCTTTAGGTAGAAAAAAAAAAAAAAAATACTTCTTAGCCATATGTGTCATGGGGAACAAGAGGATAGGTAAGGAATGTATTCCATTTTTCTAAGTTTTTTCAACAGCAACAAGAACAGTTTACTATCTTTAATGTTTATCTTCTATATATATTCTTACCAAAGTTTTCATATGACTTTTCTTTAGCTTTCTCTACATTCTTTCTACAGCAGAACAATCACATAACACTTTAGAGCACATCTCAATATACTGCTGTAAGCATCTAGTAGTGAGCAAGTCTTTTGTGAAGGGGAAACAAGGAGGAAAATTTATTAACTCGAGATAGAAATTCATTAGATGTGGAAATGTGGAAAAAAGGGTACAAACTACGATAAATTGTGGAAGAGAAACTTGAAAACAACAATATGATTTTAGGCCAAATAGGGATTGTCTGAAACAGATTTTTTTATTTTTTTCCTTTAAGACAAACAGTTGAGAAATCATGAGAATATAACAAGGACCAGTGAAGTTTCATATTTCTGGAAAGGGCATATAAGGTGCCAAATGAAAAAACTGAAATGCTTTAGTTATATGGTGTCAATGGGACATTATACAAAGTAATATATAAGCCATTACTTCAGTTTTAAGCCAGAAGTGAGAGCAGAAGTTGGTACAGAAAAATGATAATTAATGTAAATTCAGTTGTAACAAAAAAGGGGATAATAGTGTAAACTTAATCACGTAGTGCTGTCATAGTAGCCTGAACATCTCTTAAGGGTACACTGATGATTTAAAAAGGATGCACAATAAATCCACTGTTTATAACAAATCATCTGTATATAACACATTATGACAGAAAGAAGTAAAATTATGGCTGATATCAAAATTGGAGAGAGTAAATTCAGCTTTTTATACAAATGATATTATACTCTTACATAAATTCAGCATGAGTCTTTGGGACTATCATACTGAAAATAACTGCTGTAATAAATGTGGCATGCAATTCAGCATTATATATATATATATATATATATATATATATATATATATATATATATATAGCAATTTGTAGTATTAACATGTTTCATCGGATTGTCCGACATCTTCAGGCGTGGAAACATAGAAAGCAAGTAAACACTATAAGAAACATCGTATCATTATAAAATCAGTTAGTTTTGAACTGTAGCTACAGTCCGTGTTGAAGTTCTATTGTTAAGTAGCTGCGTGCGTCTGATTTCACGCGTGTGCCAATATCAGGCAGCAGAGCTGAAAGAGTCCGGTAGATTATAGCTGAGGTTATTATTTATGTGATGAGGGTCCATAACAATTTCCTTAGACTCGACTATGCGTCACTCCACCTCGTCAAGGCATATATGAAGGTTTGAGGTTGTTGTCCAGTTTATCTCATGTTGACAGCCTTCATCATTTGTGTTTACTGAAAACAGTACATGGCTTGACAGGGCACTTGCTCTAGTTCTTTTGTAGGCAATGTCTCTCTGATGCTCTTCTAGATGTAGGAGGATGGATTTTTCAGTTTGGCCATAGTATTGCTTCCCACAGTCACACGTGATTTTGTACACTCCTGGGAATTGTAGATGGTTGTGAGCTTGTTTGTATTTGCTTAAAATCGATCTTAGGTTAGGAAGAGTAGAGAAACAGGTTTTTATGTTGAACTTTCTTAAAATTCTTCTTAGTTTCGTGGAGCGCGAGCTGATATATGGTAAGCAGATATAACCTCGGTAATATCTAGTTATATATCGGTTATTCTAGTCTCGGTTATAGTCAGTATATATATAAATATGAATATATATATATATATATATATATATATAAGAAAATTAGATGAAACATAGAAAAAAATCAACTATTCTCAAAGGAGATTTTGCTACACAAAAATCTTTCCTATTTAGTTACAATTTTTAGAGAAGACAGCAAATTATATTTCGGGATAGATAATATAATAAGCAAAGATGGTATGGCATGGAGCTAGTTGAAAAAAATGTATATGGAATAAGAGAAATTAGCCAAAAATTCTGGATCCGATATCCTGGTTAAAAATAAAAGTAATGATGAAAGACTAGAGACCACAGATATGAGAATTTTTAGAAAAATTTGAAGTGTGAATAGATACATTGATGACAGATTCATATTAAAAAGAAACATTTTAAGAAAGAGATATAAGTATTATGATTGCACAAGGTGATATGGTCAGATTGCAGTTGCACAAGAGTTTGAAGTTTAAACAAAAAAAGTGGTTTGCAAAAGCTTTCAGGTTAACCTTTTCAGGATATTATAGACAATATTAAAAAGCCATCATTACATCACTGCAAATAACAGGATTAATTCGGAAGAGTGTGGATTGTATGCTAGTAATAAACTTATGTAGTACTAATCACAGAATCCAAAATACTACATATACCAACCTTGTTACATTCTCGTGCACTAAACTTCTTGTTGATAATGAATGATTAAATGCAGAATTCTGATAGGAATAAGCTAGATTAATTACCACCACCAACTGAAATAAGAAAGCTGTATAAGTGAGAGGAGACCTCCACATAGTTTTTAAAGGAATGCAGAGAACCGACAGGGCTTCTGAACTAATGTCCAATACTCACCTTCTCGTGGTGCACCTGTTGGGTATCTACCTGGATACTGAACGAACGAGGTTTTTGATTTAGCGAACCAAATTGTATCCTTATTGGCTTAAACCAAAATATAAAATGATGGTACAACATTACAAAATTTCATGTCGGCTAGACGTTGCCCAGTTAAACAAGGCTCCTCCGTTGTTTACGACAGGGAACCAGGGCAAACAGCAAAGAGTCAGCTACTGCAACAAATCTGAAAACAACAAATGAACATCACCAGACTTAAAGATTGGTACTATCAACACATCCTGAATGGCAATGAAATGGAGTTAGCTGAGGAATTAGATAAGTACCAGATCGACATAATAGGGGTGACTGAAACAAAAAAGACAAAAACTGGCGAGATCTTTTTGAGCAATAAATACAAAATCTTATATTCAGGCAATGACAACCAAGGAAAAGAAGCAGTAGCCATAGTATTCAACACAAAATACGAGGCTAATCTTCTTGAATAGCAGGCAGTCTCAAGCAGAGTGATGTGGAGACAAATATCAGAACAGGGAATTGGACAATGAGAATTTTTTGTGCCTATGGTCCCACAGAAGGTTCTACTAAGGTAGAAGTGGAGGATTTTTTTTGAGGCTTTAGAGAAAGCAATTGACACAATGAAAAAGGAAAAATTGGTCCTTGTTGGGGTTCTAAATAGCAGATTAGGAAATGATTGTCAAACATACAAAAATATTTTCAGAAATACAGACAAAAATATTATCATATCGAGAGAGGTTTAAGATCCCTCCCCGCCAATGTAGCTGACAAAATACGGATGGAAACTGCCTGTTTACTAAATTCAACCAAAAAATTAAGCAGCAACCTAAAGAAAACGGATAAACTAGCCCTCAAATCCCTAAAAAATAACCGTGACATTATTATCACTAAAGCCGATAAAGGGAACGCCACTGTTGTTTTAAATCGGACAACCTACATTGAAAACATTAACCATTTGGTATCGGACCACAACACCTACCAAATGGTAAATTACAACCCCACGCAACGTAACAAAAAGAAAATTACTGAACTACTTAAATCAGTTAGCACGTGGCCGAAAGAAACAATCGAAAAATTAATACCGCAGTATGCCCACACGCCCAGAATTTATGGCCTGCCAAAAGTACACAAAACAGACACACCATTACGTCCAATTGTGGAAGGAATTGACAGTCCGAATTACTGCTTAGCCAAAAAATTAGCGGCCACACTCAAGGAATTGGTTGGTCATTCCCCTTCCTACATAAAAAATACATAACAATTCATAAACAAAATTAAAAATATTACACTCAATGACCAAGATCTATTAGTCAGCTTTGACATAACTTCCCTTTTCACCAATGTCCCAATCAATGATACTATCCTACTCTTACAAAACATATTTCCACACGACATCACGGCCCTCTTTGCCCACGTACTCCGCTCCGGATACTTCGTGTGACAAAACAATTTTTACCTTCAAAAAGAGGGTACCGCCATGGGCTCTGCACTCTCCCTCCCAATAGCGAACTTTTACATGGAAGATTTTGAGCAACGAGCTCTAGAATCGGAGTGTCTAAAGCCCAAAATTTGGCTCAGATACGTCGACGATATTTTCGCCATTTGGCCCCACGGTCGCGAAGCACTAGATACATTCCTTAGCCACCTGAACAAACAACACAAACGCATCCAATTCACCATTGAAATTGAAAAACAACAACTCTCTTCCGTTCCTAGACACACTTGTCACACGTCTTCCTTCAGGCTGTCTCTCCGTCTCAGTTTACCGAAAACCTACACACACAGGCCAGTACATACACAAAACTTCTTATCACCACCCAACACAAAAACTAGGGGTCATAAGCACCCTTAAACACAGAGCTCAAACCATTTGTTCAAATGAACAAGCTCTTAACCATGAATATGAGACCATCAAACATACCTTTATAAAAAATCGATACAATATAAAAACTATTCACAAGATCGTCCACAAAGATACCACTAATAACAAAAAAATTTCAAAAATGCTATTGCTATACCATGTGTTAGAGGCATTTCCGAAAATATAGACAGAACGCTACACAAATACAACATCAAAACCACCTTTAAACCCCCGACAAAATTAAGACACCTACTCAGTTCTTCCAAGGATCCCCTGCCACACTTAGCCCACCCAGGGGTTTACAAAATAGATTGCACATGTAACATACCATACATAGGGGAAACAGGGTGAACCATCCCAATCAGAAAGGATGAACACAAACGTCACAAACCGGCCTTTCTGACCACGCACTCCAAACATACCACAGAATTGACTCGAAAGGTACCAAGTCGTCCCTACACCACACCAAAACCTGGTTCGAGCGGAAATTCAAGGAAGCTTGTGAAATGCTCAAACATGATCTGAATCTGAATAAAATTGATGGTCTAACAATTCCAAGAATGTGGAGGGCCCATCTACAACCCATCTACTAATAACAAAAAAGATTTCAAAAATGCTATTGCTATACCATGTGTTAGAGGCATTTCCGAAAATATAGACAGAACGCTACACAAATACAACATCAAAACCACCTTTAAACCCCCGACAAAATTAAGACACCTACTCAGTTCTTCCAAGGATCCCCTGCCACACTTAGCCCACCCAGGGGTTTACAAAATAGATTGCACATGTAACATACCATACATAGGGGAAACAGGGTGAACCATCCCAATCAGAAAGGATGAACACAAACCGGCCTTTCTGACCACGCACTCCAAACATACCACAGAATTGACTCGAAAGGTACCAAGTCGTCCCTACACCACACCAAAACCTGGTTCGAGCGGAAATTCAAGGAAGCTTGTGAAATGCTCAAACATGATCTGAATCTGAATAAAATTGATGGTCAAACAATTCCAAGAATGTGGAGGGCCCATCTACAACCTTCACAGCAACCACGAAGAAAAATTTCAATACAAGACCTAGTGAAGTGTTTTTTTCCCCTTGAACATTCAGTAGCAACCTGTACTGTACAAATCCAAAAGATAATCGTAATATAACTGTATAATTCCAGAAGAATCCTAGTACGTGAGGACTTTAGCAGAGTTTATTGTAGTTTTTATTTTTATTTATTTAATTTTATATATATATATATTTTTTTTTCCACTAGAGGGCAGGCTAAGAAAAAAGATTAGTTAACAACGTAGATGTAATTTACTTGTATAGAGTGCAACAACATGTAGCTTGTTCTTATACTTCTGAATGTATCCTTATGAAGATGACCTCAATACAGGGGTCGAAACGTAAAGTTATTATTTTATTATTAATCAGTAAAATGATCTTTTCAACACGTGTTTTGTGTCCCTAATTTAACAAATATGAATATTTTCAGAAAATTTGGAGAAAAGAGCAAAGCTAATAATAATGGCAAATACCTGTTGGATTTCTCCTCAGGACATAGACTAGTTATTACTGATACTACGTTCCAACATAAAAATGTGCACAAATATACATGGAGAGAAGAGACAGGAATAAGAAAAGTCTCATTGACTATGTTACCAGTTATATATTTGATTTAATCCTTTATCCAAGTGTAAGCAAACAAAGTTTGCACCTGAAGTATTTTCAGGACTGGGGCAACTCTTGGTAAAGTTGGCATAAGTTGTAATCACCTGCCTTAGTATTCCATAATGCAAAGCACATATCCTTGAGGACATGTATAATGCTATGCAGTAAGGGAAGGGTCACTACCCAAACCGGTTTCAAACTTTATTGAGGTCTCATCAGTGGAAGTCAGATCCAGAGGTAGTAATACTGCTTGGGATTTCTGCTCAGGACATGGACTGGTTATACCATGTTACAACATAATCTTACAACATAAAATCGTTAACAAATTCACATGGAGAAAAGAGAAGAGGCAAGGAATAAGAAAAGTCTCATTGACTATGTTATTGTTGATAGTGATGTTTTCTCCCTGGTACAGAACACCAGAGTGTACAGAGGATTTGAAATTGGAAGTGATCACTATTTAGTCTTGAGCAGGATAAAATTGAATTTCATATTGAAAAGAATAACATGTAAGAAAGTTTTAAAGCGAATAAAGTTGAGCAGCTCTCAGATGTGAACTGTAGACTAAAATACACAAATATTATTGAACAAAAAATGAAAGAGTTTGAGAACAGCAACCAAACCTTGGAGATTCAGTGGCAAACCTTGAAGAAAACACTGATTGATTCAGACAGAGAGGCGTGTGGTGAGGTTATCTGCAAAGTTAGAAAAATCAGAACTATATGGTGGACACAGGAAGTTAAAGAGGCAGTGAAGGAAAAGAAGAAAGGATATCAAAAGTTACTGGCAAACAAGTCAGCTTGTGCTCTTAGAGAATACAGAGATAAATTTAAGAAAGCTAAACACTGTGTAAAACTAGCTAAACAAAAGTCATGGAAAGATTATGGCAAGAACATAAAAAATAAATATAAGATGGCAAAATATTCTGGAGATTGTTGAAGAATCTTAGAAATGGAGGAAAGAGTGCTGTAAAGTTAGAGATGATAAACCTGCGAAAACGGGTGAAAAAAGATAACCTTGAAGTATAGAGAAATAACTTCGAAAAATTGCAAAATGAAACAAGCAGTGATAGCACAGTGGTAAAAAAACACTAAACAGGCAGGAATACATATCCATACTTGAAGTAGAAAAAGCCATCAATGGCTTGAAATGTGGAAAGGCAGCAGGAGTAGATGATATTCGACCAGAAATGCTGAAGTTTGGTGGTATGATTTTTAGTGAAGATGGTAAATTAAATATGGAAATAGACAACAGAATCAACAAAGCTGGTATGGTAGGAAGTCAACTGAATAAATTCATATGGAATAAGAGAGAAATTAGTAGGAACACTAAATTAGCTATATACAAGACAGTGTTCAAACCAGTTTTAACTTATAGATCTGAGAGCAGGGTCAGAAGTAAAACACTTGACCAAAGACTAGAGACGTGAACAGATGGCATCAATGGCAATATCATATTAAAAACGAGGATATTAGGAAAGAACTTGACATTGTCTGCATCCAGGAATGCATTAGCATTGCTAATCTCAGGTGTATGGTCACTTAAACAGAATGGGCGAGGAAAGATTAGCAAAACAAGTGTTCTCTGGCAGGTTGGCAGGAAAACGACCCAGAGGAAGACCAAGATATTGGTGGATTGATATGGTACAAAGTGCCTTAGACGACAGAAATACATGAGATCTGACAATGTTGGAGTCTTGACAAGTAACAGACTGATTTGGAGGAAAATTGTAGATAGGAAGTTAGTAATGATGTAAATTTTTAATGTAATAATACTATCATATCCTGTACACCCCTTGAGGGTACATGGCAAGAATTTGATGATGATCAACTGAAATCTGTTAGCTATATTTACCTATACTATCACAGAATTCTGTACACCCCCCCCCAATGGATTATAGCCAGAATTTTATCACTAATATAACTAAAAATGCTTAGTCAAAAAAATATTTATTAAATTAATCAAGAGATTCCAAGATCAAATATTCCAAAACATGAGACATACCTTGTTTAAATTCTTCCTGCATCACACTTCTTGTTGATAATGAAACATTAAATGTAGAATTTTGATGAGGGTAAGCTGGAGTGATTATTGGCATCAGATGAAATCTGTCAGCCACATTTACCTGTAAAATAATTCAAAAGTAATCTTCAAAATTAATTAAAATAATATTAAAACGTACATTAACTCCATATCCTGTAAGTGACAGAGGACACAATTTCAGATCTATGAAAAATGAAAGTAAACTAACCTCTGATCAAGTATTCAAGTCTAATTTATTATATTAGATGCATCAGAAGCATATTTTTTTGTTCAAAACTTACTGAGACTCAACATTTAACTGTTGAGTCTCAGTAAGTTTTGAACAAAACACACATTTACCAAGAGCAGTACACATAACAAAAATGAAAATAATCAAATAAAGAAAATAACTGACAAACTGAACTTAGTTCACTCCTTATTTCAGATTTGCAACTTTCCATTAGAGTTCCTTTTGTGGCAAAGGCAATAAATTCCATAGAATTTCCATAATGCTCTTTATTGCAAATGCCAGTTTTTAGTAGAAGTAATGACTTACTTATCTATGCATTAGAATACCTGAAGGGTTCACTTTAGGGAGTATGAAAATGGCAAACCCGAGGTAGTACCCGATGCTGGACATGCCTTACTTCATGTAATACACATCTGTTATATTATCTATAGAATGGTCCATCCCATTCTTTCTTTTATTCTTACTCCTGTCCCCCAATGCTATTAGAATATTTGAGGGCTAGGGATGAATCTTTTCTATTTTGCTATTTCATTTCATCTTAAGGTCATTGGGTCTGCCTCACCTAGTAGGTGGAAGTCGAACCCACCTGGCCAACATGGGATGAATTGAGGAACAAAACTTCATAGATATGTGTAAAGTGCCTTTACCACCCTACCACTTTTTTTCTTGCAGTGATTCCATATCAAAATTCTAATATGGTTATGCCTTATAATACATCTCGTGCTGCACAGAATAATCACAGCGTTCAGGGATAAGATAGAAGGTCCTATTCGAGATGCATGCTACAGTCTCTAACAAAAGTCAGTGATATTGTGAATGAGGAATACAGATGGTATAGGATTAATCTTAGAAGGGAATTTTACACAGGCACTTGGAATATTTGGGGTGTACAGATGGGTACACTTGATGTCTGTAAAGAGAGGAAAATTTATAAAATTGAATTATTGTCTGTAAAGAGAGGAAAATTTATAAAATTGACTTCCTGGGAAATACAGTGACCAGATGGAATGGAGGTCACTTCAAAAGACAGGATGATAAGCTAGTTGTTTATTCAGGTTTGGTTTGGTTTAGTTTATTTGGCACAAAAACAACACAGGTCATACTGTGCCATACTAAGGGTTACAAGTATACATAAGCAGTTACAAAAAATTGTAAACAATATGCATGTACAAAAATCAAGTTCCACAGAGTAGCATCTACAGATAAACAGAACTGCTGCAGAGGGCACAGCAACACACAAGATAAGACGTTATTACGGATGTACAAAAATAGTTAACAATACAAGGTAAGAGGTTATTATGGTAGTACAAAAATAGTTAACAATACAAGTTAATACACAAAATGCATGTACACAACACCAAGCCAAGGAATGCAGTATCTACATATACGTAAAATTATAAATGCTTTTACAGCAGTAGAAAAATAGGCAAAAAGGAATTATTATACAATATGCATGGGTGAAAATTAAATTTAGCAATGCAGTATAAACAGAATTAAGCAATAGATATAAATAGAATTACTAGAAGGTACACAAATAGATAAGGCATCCTACAGCAATACATGATTAGTCGAAAAATAAACTAGTAAATAAAGTGCACGTACAAATTTAAGTTAGCAATGCAGTATCTACATATAAACAAATTACTGCAGAGGTTTCAGCAGTACATAAATAGATAACAGTACACGTAAACATATGCATATACAAAACAAGTGAAAACAGTATCTACATGTAGTAAGATTACAACAAATGTTATTATGCTAATACATAAAGAGTCAGAAAGGAATTATTATACAGCAAATATGCATAAAAATTAAGTTTAGCATTGTGGTATTTACATATTAGCAAAATTACAACAGGGCGACACAAATATACAAGATTAAGGTCTATGGTAATACATAATTCGTCAAAATTTAAACTAATGAATAATATATATATGTATAAAAGTTGAGTTAAGTTAAGCAATACAGTATTTATATATAAACAAATTTACAGGCAAATGTGTTTGTACAAATTAATTCTTTCTAAAAAATTAAAAACATCAGGCAATCTGCCTGAGTGTGCTAGCATTTGTCTGAGTGTATATGGCTTGGTTAGATAGGTGAAAATTTCATTCCTCTCTCATGTAAAGTGTTGGCACTCTACTAGAATACAACAAATAGTGAGATGTGTATTGTATTTTTCACATAAAGAAAGGGGTCATCAGCCCTCAGTAAATAAGAATGCATAAGGTGACTGTGACCTATGCAGAGCCTAGCAAGAACAACTTCCTCCCTTGTCTTTGTACACTGACTAAAATGCCAGTGCTTAATTTCGCGTTTAATGTCATATAATTTGTTTGTCAATGTTTTCTGCCATGATGACTCTCACTGAAGAATTAGCTTTGATCTTATAAGCTGTCTGTAGTCTGCATATGGTACTGTCAAACAGTATGTAGAGAAGGTTTGAGCTGATTTAGAAGCTGCATCTGCAGCCTCATTTCGTTTAATTCCGATGTGGCTAAGAATCCAGCAGAACTGAACAATAAGGATTTTCATTTTGTGAAACAGGTGTAGCACCTCAAAGTATACTGGATGTGGATTATACATAGGACAGGAGATAGCCTGTATAGAGCTCAATGAGTCTGCATAAATTATACACTTTTGGTAGCAGTTTTCTTTTATATGCACAAGTGCAAGCTGAATGGCATGTAACTCTGCTGTATAATTACTGCAGTCTGGTGGTCTCTGATTTGAGATAATAATGTCAGGAAACACAGCAGCACAGCCAACAGAAGTATTAGTTCTTGAACCATCAGTATAGATAGGCAAGAAATCAGTGTGTACTGCTCTGTGTGCATTAAACAATTGCAGGTAGATGGATGATGGAGTATAATATTTCTGTAGCTGACAAAGTGAGAGGTTGCAGAATGGTGTGCAAACCTGCCATGGAGGAATGCTGCTGTTATGTTTAGTGTAGGTAATGTTGTCAACATTCATACCAACAGCTTGCACAGTCTCTTTAACACATATACCAAAAGGATGTATAGCAATTTCACATGTGTGGTACTGAGCTTCCCAATGCAGAATAAAGATACTAGTCCATGTAGGATGATCTGGGAGATATTTTATTTTTAGGGCATAATTAAGAGATAACCAATTCTGTCGAAGTGATAGAGCTGGTTCATTTTTTTTCAACATAAAGACTTTGAGTGGGTGATGTGCGAAAGGCACCAGTAGCTATCCATATATCCTGATGGATGAAATCCAACCATCACAGGTTACTCTGTCTTGCAGAACCATAGACTTGAGACCCATAATCCAGTTTTGAATGTATAAGTGCACGATAAAGATGGAGCAATGAAGCTCGATTAGCACCTCACTCAGTAAAGAATAGAGTGCAAAGGAGGTTCAAAGTTCTATTGCATTTTTCTCTTAGTTGACGAATGTGTGCTAGAACTTGGCTTTTGTAGCGACTGTAATAACAGTACGTCACATTCTTAATTCAGAATCTGGGTGATGAGTGCGTTTTTGACTGAAGTGTACACAGACACTTTTTCTGTTGAAAACTTAAACCCATTATTAAGAGCCCACAGAGAGACAATCAATTGCTTGCTGAATTTGTCTTTCAATTACCCTCATGTTACGTGAGTGACAGTAAATTGTGAAGTCATCAACATATAGAGCATTGTCTACTGTGGGAGGAAGCTGTTCAATGATTGAATTAATTTTAATAGCAAAAAAGGGTCACACTTAAGACAGAGCCTTGGGGGAACACATTGTTCTTGATATGGTCAAGATAGTGTACTTCCCACTCTGAATTGTAAAGTTCGCTTGGACAGAAAATTTTTAATAAACACAAGGTGTCCTTCGAGAAGTAGGTTATAGAGGTCTTTTAATATTCAATATCTCCAGGCTGTCATAAGCTTTTTCCATCTCAAAGAAAACTAAAACGAGATGTTCTCGCTTCAGAAATGCATCTCTTATACAAGTTTCTAAATGAACAAAATGGTCTAAAGTTGAACGATGTCTATCTACGGAAACCACATTGTGTACCGAAGAGAAGACTGCTGCTTTCTAAATACCAGAGAAGTCTGGCATTAACCATTTTCTCTAATATTGTACACAGACAGCTGGTCAGAGCAATGGATCGATAATTATTGGCTTGGGTTGGATCTTTTCCTGGTTTTGGGATAGCAATTGACTCATGGCAAGAATTTAGAAACTCTTCCTCTGCAAGTATTCTATTGTATAATAACAGAAGAAGGAGATGGTAGATGTTTTATCATTTTGTAATGGATGTCATCAGGCCCTACTGCACTAGGGTGAGATTGTAGAAGAGCTCTTTTTAGTTCCTCCTTAACAAATGGATGATTGTTGGCTCAAGAATGTTGGTAGAAAAATTAAGCCTTTGTTTCTCTTGCTGCTCTTTCAGTATTGAAAATTCAGGAGGATATGAAGCTATTCCTGAGATTCTAGCAAATGTTTCTCCCAGAGTGTCTGTAATGGCTTTGGGATCAGCAATAACGCTTCCATTATGGTCTAAGGTAGACAAACAATGTGTACTATATTTGCCTTTCATTTTCTGGATTTTATCCCATACAATTTTTGGACTGGACATTTAATTAATTGATGTAGTAAATTGGATCCAGGATTGTTTTTGACTCTGACGTCTCACATTAACATGCTTTGGTTCGAGCATGCTTGAAAGCTATTAAGTTTGATGTGGTAGGATATCTATGAAATATATCCCACGCTCTGTGTTGATCTTTTTTGGCTGTCTGACATTCTGAGTTCCACCAAGGCTTTGAATTGAATGGAAACCGAGATGATGTTTTCAGGACAGAGGCGGTTGCTGCCTGGACAATGCACTCTATTATATACTTTACCACTTCATTGATAGGTGTTTGACTGATAGTATCAGTGTAAAATCTCTTGCAAGAAAGAAAAAAATAATTTGCTATGTTTAAATTTTGCAACTGATTTTCCATAATTTTTATTTCTCTCAGTATTTCCAAATATTTAAAATGTAATGTGAAAATATTATGTGCTGAATATAATGTTATAAGAATTGCTGTAAAAGTGCATATAGACAGACTTAATTGTAAAGCTTGGTAGGGATTAGCCAGATTAGCGATGACAAATATCTGCCAAAAGTAGTGAGGCTAAATGTTGTTAACAAAACAGCAGCATTGACATCATCATACTATAAGCTCATCCCAGAAAAGAAGACCATGAGAACAAAGGAATAAGTATGATATATAAGGAGCCTGTAGCTCTTAGAGCTCCTCCTCCTTTTTTTGGCTCTCCTTTTCTCCAGTCATTGTCAAGGCCTTTCCATGTGGTCGTTGTGCTGTGTTCCTGTGATCGTCGGCACTTCTCCCACAGTTGTCGGCCGTTTCCTTGTATCCAGCAGTATTTCTATAACCGGGCCATTCCCCAGGTCATGCAGGGTCAATAGTGTCCGATCTGAGAACTTACAAAGTTGGCAGTATCTCGCTGAGGCAGGCTCTACAAGACTACTGCCAGCGCAAGTCCTAGCAGCAAGAAGAAATTTTCTAGGATAGGAATGGTCAAATCCTGAGGTGGTTTGCTGTAAAAGTTTTGGGACAGTTCATGCATGGTTAATGTGAGTAAGCAACAGCTTTTGTATCATTGTTAAAGTGTGTATCGAAATTGTGTGCATTGCTTAAGTGTTTGTAAACAGGCGGTTTCTCAATCAAAATGTTGTGGGAGAATAGTACGTTTATATTCATGTTTGGATATTGAATGTGTGTCTAACTGTGAGACGGAATAGTGCTAATAAGGAGTATATGTAGCTAGACAAGATTTAAGTTGCTACACTTAAAGGATGAGTTTATGTCACTTGTGATCACAGTGCACAAATTTTGTATAGCAATGTCACAGGAAATTTCCTTAGAAAGTAACTTAGTGTTAAATACACTGTAAGCTTTATTGCATGAATTTGACATTCTAATGTATGTTAGTTGTGTGGTTTAACTTCTCAGTATTCTTTTAACTTCTCAGTATTTAACTTCTCAGTTTAACTTCTCATGTCCTTTGTTGTTATTGTTTTATCAAAAAAAAATAAATGTTGCGTTTTTGTAATTACCTGGTCCGTTTTCTTTACCCAATGCACTATCGCTAAAAATTAAGTTTCTGAACCTACGAGCATAACAAATAGTCACAACTTGCATTTTATAGAATTAGTATATATGTTTTGTGATTATTTCCTGTTTTTCCCATCCCATCTTTCTAACAATATCCAATCAAATTAGTTGGCACAGTCGAAAATAAAAAATAAATTTCCTAATTTGATTTTGTGCAAGAGTGGGAAGCTGCACACATTAGACTTACTTATACTACAAAGTTTGTCTAATAGCAGGGGGGACAGAACTGGTCACAAAAGGATTAACCTTGAGAGGCTTATGAGTAAAGTAGAGATAGCCTAAATAAAGTGAGTTTGAGATGAATGAATAAAGTAAGGTCAAGTTACGATAAAATAAATGAAGTAAGATATAAAATAAAAATAAAACGTAATATAAAAAATAAATTTTACATCAGCAATAAATTCTTCCATTCTCCCACTGTTCTCTTCAACGTCCCATGTGAACAGTGGAAGGGGAAGAGATTGTAAGATCAATTGCAGAATATGAACAGGCAGGCATATGGAGAAAAGAGCAAAGCTAATAATAATGGCAAATATCTGTTGGATTTCTGCTCAGGACATGAACTGGTTATTACTAACACCATGTATCAACATAAAAATGTGCACAAATTCACAGGGAGAGAAGAGGCAAGGAATAAGAAATGTCTCATTGACTATGTTATTGTTGATAGTGATGTTTTCTCACTGGTGTAGGACACCAGAGTGTACAGAGGATTTGAAATTGGAAGTTATCACTATTTAGTCTCGAGCAGGACAAAATTGAATTTCATATTGAAAAGAATAACATGTAAGAAAGTTTTAAAGCGAATAAAAGTTGAGGCAGCTCCCAGATGTGAACTGTAGACTAAAATACACAAAGAGATTATTGAAGAAAAAATGAAAGAGTTTGAGAACAGGAATCAAACCTTGGAGATTCAGTGGCAAACTCTGAAGAAAACATTGATTGATTCTGCCAGAGAGGCATGTGGTGAGGTTGTCCGCAAGGATAAAAAAATCAGAACTCCATGGTGAACACAGGAAGTTAAAGAGGCAGTGAAGGAAAAGAAGAAAGCATATTAAAAGTTCCTGTCAAATAAGTCAGCTTGTGCTCTTAGAGAATACAGAGACAAATGCAAGAATGCTAAATACTGTGTAAAACTAGCTAAACAGAAGTCATGGGAGGACTTTGGCAAGAATATAGAAAATAAATATCAAGAAGGTGGCAAAATATTCTGGAGGTTGTTGAAGAAGCTTAGGAATGGAGGAAAGAGTGCTGTAAAAGGAGTTAGAGATGATAAAGGTGACATGAAAACGAGAGAAAAAGATATCCTTGAAGTATGGAGTAATTACTTTGAAAAACTGCTAAATGAAACAAGCAGTGGAAGTTTATTTTTCACTAGGTTAGACTATATAAATTTAGTTTAATCCTTTATCCCAGTGAGAGCAAACAAAGTTTGCACCTGAAAATATCTTCAGGACTGAATATAGTGTTGTACTATCTTACCTGGGTAAGTAGTGCAACACCATATAGGTAAAGATGTATATATATAAAGATATATAGGTAAAGATGACCTTGCTACTGCTTCTGCCTGGTATCTCCAACTCTGGGCCTAGCTCTGACTGAAGAGACCTCAATAAAGGTCGAAACTAGTCTGGGTAGTGGCCAATCCCTTAATGCATAACAGTATACATATCCACAAGGAGATGTGTTTTGCATTATGGGAGATACTGGGATAGGAGGGTTGGTACTTGCTCCACCTTTGCTACGAGTTGCCCTGGTGTTGCACTACTTACCCAGGTAAGATAGTACAACACTATATTCAGTCCTGAAGATATTTTCAGGTGCAAACTTTGTTTGCTCTCACTAGGATAAAACTAAATTTATTATGAAACAAGCAGTGATGAGAGCACAGTGGTAAAAAACACTGACCAGGCATGCAGGCAGGAATACATATCCATACTTGAAGTAGAAAAAGCCATCAAAGGCTTGAAATGTGGAAAAGCAGCAGGAGTAGATGATATTCGACCAGAAATGCTGAATTATGGTGGTATAAGAGTCTTACAGTGGCTGCACTGCATAGTTCAGAAAGCCTGGACAGAGGGATGAATTCCCGATGATTGGAATAAAGCTCTCATAGTACTCATATATAAAAAGGGAAATAAAACTGAATGTGAGAATTACAGAGGTATTTCCCTACTGAGTGTTCCTGGCAAGATCTATGCAAGTATACTTGAGAAACGGTTGAGAAGAATTGTGGAAGAAAAGCTTGGTGAAGAACAAGCTGGATTCAGGCCAAAAGAGGCAGTCAGGATCAGATCTTCACTTTACGACAAATAGTCGAGAAAGCATGGGAATATAACAAAGATCTGAATATTTAAGTTTTGTCGATTTGAAAAAAGCATATGACAAGGTGCGAAGAGAGAAGCTATTCAATACGCTGCAGTTATATGGTGTCAATGGGGTATTGTATCAAGCAATACTTAGTCCTTATTTCAGTTGTAAGTCAGCAGTTAGAATTGAAGGAAGTACAGGAAGATGGTTTAATGTTAAATCTGGCATGAGACAAGGATATACATTATCCCCTCTGTTATTTATTATCCATATGGATCACATTATGAAGGAAAGTGGTATTAAACATGATATCAAAATTGGAGATGTTAATGTCAGCTCTTTGCTTTATGCGGATGATGTTATACTTCTAAATAAATCCGCTACAATTCTGCAAGATTCCCAGACTAAATTGAATAGCTGTTGTAATAGATATGGTATGAAGATCAGCAATAAAAAGACAAAGACAATGAAAATAGGCAGAATCATTGAAAATGTCAACTGTGTTGTGAATGGAGAACCTGTGGAACAAGTAAAACATTTCAACTACTTAGGAACGATTTTTACTGAAGATGGTAAATTAAATATAGAAATAGACAACAGAATCAGCAAAGCTGGTATGTTGGGAAGTCAATTGAATAAATTCATATGGAATAAGAGAGAAATTAGTCAGAACACTAAATTAGCTGTATACAAGACAGTGTTCAAACCAGTTTTAACTTATAGATCTGAGAGCTGGGTCAGAAGTAAAACACTTGACCAAAGTCTAGAGACTGCAGATATGAGAATCCTTAGAAAGATTAGAGGGGTGAACCAATGGCATCAATGGCAATATCATATTAAAAACGAGGATATTAGGAAAGAACTTGACATTGTCAGCATCCAGGAATGCATTAGCAGAGCTAATCTCAGGTGGTATGGTCACTTAAACAGAATGGGCGAGGAAAGATTAGCAAAACAAGTGTTCTCTGCTAGGTTGGCAGGAAAACGACCCAGAGTAAGACGAAGATATAGGTGGATTGATACGATACAAAGTGCCTTAGACGATAGAAATATAAGATCTGATAATGTTGGAGTCTTGATAAGTAACAGACTGATTTGAAGGAAAATTGTAGATAGGAAGTTAGTAATGATGTAAATTTTTAATGTAATACTATCATATCCTGTACACCCCTTGAGGGTAAATGACAGGAATTTGATGATGATGAGGCATATGAAAGAAAGAATTAACTTTATTATTTAAAAGGGAGAGGTTATTATCATCAAGGACACGTTCAATGATTCGACCTCGTCTGTTAAAACGTTCATTGCCAATCATGCGATATCGTGTGATGTGCGTTCTCACCGGCCGGCCGATCGCGCGTTATCGCATGGACGTCGATATCAAGTAAAAAAAAATTGGCCACCACACGAAATTCCAATTTTCAGCTTGGCAATGAACATGTTAATGTTGGCACTATCACTCATCGAAAGTATAGGTTCAGGCAGTTGTAAGATAAGATTATCAAGATCAATTTCATTAAACTCAGCACTTGGTGGTAAATATACTGTAACAAGAAATCCCACAGAGAGCTGAATCGCTACTACTTCCAGAGTGGTATTAAGTTGGACATGGTGGAAAGGAATACGACTGCCTACTAGGATAGCTACTCCTCCATGAACATGACCACCTCCAGTTCTGTCCTTATGTACAACAGTGAAATTCCTAAAGGTATGGTCCTCATTGGGTCTTAAGTACATTTCCTGTAGACAGAAACAGAAAGGTTTGTGTTTCTGCAACAACATCTTGATATCATCAATATTCTGGCAAATCCCACAAGTTCCATTTTAAAAATTTTCCTATTGTTTTGGTTTTATTGACTTAGCTGTTTTTTGGAAGGTTGAGGACTCCATTTTCCCATTTTTGGGGAAGTATGGATGGCCAGTGTCCGTCTCTTCCTCTGGTAGTGTTAAAAACATCTAATATGTTAGGGTCAGTTGGTAAGTTTAGTTTACTTTCAAGTGAGTACTTTTTTTGTACAGAAAAAAGTATCCATTTTTTCTGTGCAAGTGTTTGGTGGTTTATCTTTGAGTGATATCTCTGCCATAATTTTTTTTGATAGGTGAGTTTTCATTGAGTGGGACCATTTTTGAAGTTGTCTCTGGAGTAAGGCCATAGGCTTGTGATTGATGTGCTCAACAGAGAAGCACTCTCAATCATAAGGTACATGAATGGTGAACTTATCAGATGGTGGAACAGACATACATATTTGAGTTGCTGTTGGCACTTCCTTAATTATTACCTTTTCAGCATAAGAGGATCTCAGAATAGGTGTAATGGTGGCCAGCTTTCTTTTTGCATCCCGATATGTTATGTTTTGTTCTGTTTTAATTTTTTATCTCTCTTTTTCATTTTTAACATGCACGAGAGTAAGCTGGATGATCTCCCTGACAGTTGACACATTTAGCATTTTTTTCGCACAGCAAGATTTGTTATCATGCTCTTTACTACCACATTGGACACAGGCAGTAGAACCACAACAGGTACTTTGGGCATGTTCATATCTCTGACATTTAAAGCATCTCAGCGGGTTAGGGATGGACATTCTAACAGTACAGCTGAGATACCTTTCTTTTACGGATGTCAGAGGCCTAGGTGAATCAAAAGTAAGGATCGTGTTCTCGGTTGAAACCAGGCGACCATCCCTACGTATCATGATGCATCTCACACCTGTCGCTCCTTGATCTTTAAGCTCTGAACATATGTCCTCATCAGGAACATCAAGGAGATCCCATTCTCATATCACTCTTCTACTGGAATTGAGTGTTCTATGAGATGTTACTGTGATTTTTGTATTCCACCCATTGTCGTTGCTCTCAGTAGTTTTTTGGAATGTTGCTGACACAGTGTTTCCACGAGGCTATCACAAGAATGCAATTTCTTAACAGTTTTGGGAGGTCCTGCCAGTTCTAAACTTTTTGAATAAAGAAGGGTGACATTTTCCCAATGGGTTTTTCACCTGCTGCATGAATGATTAAAAAGGTTGGTACGTTTATATTAATATCAGATATCTTTTGTTTCTTGATTCTGTTTCCATATGCTGTATCTATGGTATCAGTATTTTGTTAGGGCCCCTGAAACATTTGAGGATGATGGATTCATGCTCAAGGAGTTGTTAGTTCAGCACTAGAGCTCCCCACCAACCATGGAGCCACATACGGACGCCCACTACCCAGCAAGAAAAGACTGTGCTCAGGAGTGGAATGCCAGGGCTACCCTGGACGCTATACCAACACTACAGCAGATCTAGGATCCCGACCCTGGACAATTGGGTGAGAGACTTACTGCAACACCATTGACTCTTGCAGGCAAGCCCACTAGCCGATTGATCCTGGCTGGGCCATCAACGACCATCCATCTTGCCGAAGTAGGGGGCCAACGTAATGAGACTACCCAGATCCCCCCCCTTTCCAGATGTCCATGGGTTGCACAGCACGGCAAACAAAGTGGCAGGGCATTGGATCCCAGTGATGGTGGGCTGGAAAAAAGGATAGTGAAAAGACTTTGGAGAAGCAGAGAAAAGAATACGGGAAGAAAAGCAAAGAAAAAGAGGAAGAATGAAAAGCGCCAGTACCATCACAGTTCCTCAGACAGAAATGCCTGAGGAACAAGCAGGTTTTTAGGAAAAAGGATACCAGAGATCAGATCCTTAGTCCTAGACATATCATAGAAAAGTATAAAGAATCTAGACTCTCTATGGTAATGTGTTTCATAGAATATTCTAAAGCTTTTAACTATATTCAGCATGTGAAACTATGGGAAGTAATGAAAATAATGGATTTTCCCTCAGCATACAATTAGGCTGATAGCTAACTTGTTGGATCAAAAACAGGTGTTGGAGTAATTGATTGACTTCATGTTGGAAAGGGGACAAGGCAAGGATGTTTATTTTCTCCTCAATGCTATACGCATGCTGAGGACATCATGCATGTAGCACTGAATGAGCTCAAGACAGAGGTAGATGAGGTACAAATTTTTGACAAAGTTTTCGAGATCAATAAAAAGAGATGACTTCAGCTCAATCCTAGCGAGACAAGGATTATGGTTACAGACAGAGAAGATCTTGAGAAAGTGGGAAAATAATTGAGGATGTCAGCAAGTTTGAGTACCTGGGATCAATTATTAATGTGAAGAATTACCGTTCAGAAGATGTCAGAAGAAGATCAGGAATGGCCAAAATAACAGACTTATCTAAAATCTGGAAGAGTGGATCTATTTCCATGGGAACAAAAGTGAGGATTTTGGATTTCTAATAGCATATGGATGTAAGACTTGGAACCTAAAGAACTTAGATAGGAAACAGATAGCGCTTTTGAGATTTGTTGTTACAGAAGGTTGTTGAGGATATCACATACAGAAAGGCTTGCAAATATATGGGTGCTAGAAATGATCAGCGGAACTTTAAAGCTCCTTAAGGATTGACAGAAGAAAGTTGAAATACTTTGAACAAATGAAAGGATGGAAGGGGGAGGACTGCTCAGAACAGTAATAGCAGGTCAAATTCTTGGAAAAGGAGGAAGGGATAGACTGTCAATGAGATGGATGGTGTGTCTAGAATGACTGATCTTCAGAGTTAAATCACCAGAAAAGCATATAACAAGACCTCAAAGTCTTGTGACTGGTGTGACACACCACCGAGCATCTGAGTGATCATACGGCATCTGCTGATGTCCAATGAACAGACAGATGGGATGCATTAGAATGATATACTGCATATCGAACTATGAAAGAGTATGATATAGGGAGATTCAATTACTGGAACACAAGGTAGAGTAGTAAAAGTGCTTGGTCTTAGAGGAGTGCCTGCCTAGAAAAACAATGCAGAGTGTGTTCATAGCAACAAAGCAAAGCAAAGCAAAAATGTTGACAATTGGTGGGAACTGGATAGTGAGATAATTGAGACTGACACTGAAGATTACACAGCTGAAAAGGGTACCAAGGGTATGGTGAATATGTTGCTAGGTGTGATAATGCAAAGTTAAAGAGAAGAGAAATGATAATGAATGAAATAGAAAGAACATGAAGGAAGAGGCACCTAGTAACTTTTGCAGAAGACCCCATGCCTTTCCCAAAAGCACAATTTTCATCTGCGAAAGAGAATTTTTCAGCATTTGAGCCTTTCAGAGTTGGATCTGTTGCTCATGCCTCAAGTCACTGCAATGCTTTCTTGGACAACTCTAGCACTTGCTTGAATTTTGAGTACAGGAGATAATACAGGTGTTTAATTCCACTGTGACTAATTTTTATAAGGTGATTAGAGCAGGATTGTTGGATGTTTGGATCAGGAGAGTGGAAACAGTTGTCTGAAAGGAAGATCATAAGTACTAGAGTTCATCTCACTTGGCATTGGTCTAATGCCAGAGATCAAGAGTTTGGGAGTAGCTGAGCTAAAGACATTCTTTAAAAGAGGAAATGTGCACAAAATTATGGTCCAAGTTTTACAGGGAAGAGAGGTAAACTCTAGAGTATACTTAAGAGAAATGGTTAGATAAAGTATTGGAAGTGTAGGAAGATTATTTTTTTTTAGAAAGTGGACATATGTTGAATATTTGCTTATATCAGATATTTCCACATTTCTTCCTGCTTGGTTTGTTGGTGGAATTGGAAAAGAACAGCCATTTGAAGTGAATACAAAATCACCTAGGAAAATAACTTCACTATAGGTAGTTAGACTGGAGAAAATCAAGCTTCAGGTAGATAGATGTCAGAGGGCATAGTAATTTTCATAATATGGAGAATAGTCATGACAGATATGTGACAAAATGGCAGAAAAGCCTTAAGCTGTTAAGTGGATTGCATAACTGCAACCCTAGTTGTATTGTGGTAGAACAAATCATGCAGTGTGGGTTTTTATAGTCAAGATGCAGTAGAAGGCAGCTACTATTCAAGAGCCTGTCACAAACGTGAAGTTAGGTCTAGATGTCTGTAAATGGTGATGTTTATTCATGGAATAAACATCAACATCATTGTGCTTATTCCATAATTGTTGGTGAAGTGGCTGTGTAATAATTTTTGGAAGGATTTTTTTATTTATTTATTTTTTATTTTGGTAAGCTCGTTTGAGGATTTTTAAACTAGTCTCATACACACTATAATTCTCCCCATGCTGGAATTTGGTGAATAGTTAAAGATACTCTTCGATATCTTCTCCATACAAAGAGCACAGCACCCAGTTTCTTTGCAGAAATGTAAACCTGACAGAAGAACTCCATCCCCTATCATCACACTGCCAGCTAATATGGCAGACATATTCTGCCATTTTAGCTAGATTATGCACGACCTGATCAGGCAGACTTCTGTTGTATTATCATTAGGTTCAGTCTTGTATGCTATCTTCTAGTGGCCTGTCACTAGATTCTATGGAAAAGATCTCCATGATATGCTTGGCCTCTTTGAAGGATCTGACTCCCACTACACAGACCTCAATAAATGACAAAACCTGTCTGGGGAGAGGGTTTTGCATTACAGAATATTAAGGCAATTGATGTAAAGTCAACAGCTTCTATGTAAAAGTAAAAACTGGATAAAGGAATAAACAAGAATATAATTTCTTGTCAAGTATAATTTACTATGAAGTTGGGTTATTGAATGCTTCATGTAACTGAGAAGGCAGTGTTAAATAGTTTACTGTGAAAGATTACGTACTGTGCTTCACCTTCAATGCACTCTATTAATCTATATAACACACACACACACACACATATATATTCAAATTCCTGACGTGTACCCTCACAAGATATTATGATAGTACTACATGAAGAACTTACATCATTATTAACTTCTTATCTGCAATTTTCCTTCAAATCAATCTGTTATCTGCCAAGACTCCAACATTATCAGATCTTATATTTCTGTCTTCTAAGACAATTCTTACTTGATCAACCCACCTATATCTTGGTATTCCTCTGGGTCTTTTTCTTGCCAACCTGGCAGAGAACACTTGTTTTGCTAATCTTTCCTCTTCCATTTTGTTTAAGTGACCATACCACCTGAGATTAGCTCAGCTAATGCATTCCTGGATGCTGACAATGTCAGGTTCTTTCCTAATAGCCTCGTTTTTAATATGATATTGCCATTGATGCCATCTATTCACGCCTCTAATCTTTCTCAGGACTCTCATATCTGCAGTCTCTAGTCTTTGGTCAAGTGTTTTACTTCTGACCCAGCTCTCAGATCCATAAGTTAAAACTGGTTTGAACACTGTCTTGTATACAGCTAATTTAGTGTTTAAACTAATTTATCCCATATTCCATATGTATTTATTAAGTTGACTTCCAACAATATTTAATTTGATTATTCTGTTGTCTATTTTGAGATTTAGTTTACAATCTTTACTAAACATTGTGCCTAGGTAGCTGAAATGTTTTACTTTTTCAATAATTTTACTTGTTCCATTCATGATGCAGTTGATATTTTCAATGTTTCTGCCTATTTTCATTGTCTTTATCTTGTTATTGTTAATTATTAATTATATGAAGAGACAAAGGCTTCAATTCGGCGACATATAAACTTATTTAAGTTAAGGGATATTACATCCCATATTGTTTCATAGCTGAATAAGAAACTCAAAGAGTTTCATGCCGAATATAGTAAATATATAAAGTTCGGCAAGTCCAAGCGTAAGCAAATACCTGGATAGTGTTACAACTGACCCTTTAGGGAGTGCAACACTGAGGCAACTCATGGTAAGGGTGGTATAGATAATGAGTAACAGAGGGAATAATGTCCATCGTCTGACATCAGATTTAACATCAAACCATCTTCCTGTACTTCCTTCAATTCTAACTGCTGACTTACAACTCAAATAAAGACTAAGTATTGCTTGATATAATGCCCCATTGACACCATATAACTGTAGCTTATTCAATAGCTTCTATCTTGGCACTTTGTCATATGCCTTTTCCAGATTGACAAAACTTAAATACAGATCTTTGTTATATTCCCATGATTACTCAACTGTTTGTCGTATCTGATCCTGACAGCCTCTATTTGGCCTGAATCCAGCTTGTTCATCATCAAGCTTTTCTTCCACAATTCTTCTCAACCGTTTATCAAGTATACATGCATAAATCTTACCAGGAACACTCAGTAGAGAAATACCTCTGTAATTCTCACATTCAGTTTAATTTCCCTTTTTATATATGGGTACTATGAGAGCTCTACTCCAATCATCAGGAATTCGTCCCTCTGTCCAGGACTTCTGACCTATGCAGTGCAGCCACTGTAAGACTTTCATACCACCATACTTCACATTTCTGAACAAATATCATCTACCACTGCGGCCTTTCCACATTTCAAGTCATTGATGGCTTTTTTTTCTACTTCAAGTATGGATATGTATTCCTGACTATATGCTTGTTGAGTGTTTTTACCACTGTGCTATCACTGCTTGCTTCATTTAGCAATTTTTCGAAGTAATTACCCCATATTTCTAGGATATCTTCTTCTTCCATTTTTATGTCACCTATATCATCTCTAACTCCTTTTACAGCACTCTTTCCTCCATTTCTAAGCTTCTTCAACAATCTCCAGAATATTTTGCCATCTCCTTGATATTTATTTTCTATGTTCTTACCAAAGTCCTCCCATGACTTTTGTTCAGCTAGTTTTACACACTGTTTAGCTTTCTTACATTTGTCTCTGTATTCTCTAACAGCACAAGTGACTTATTTCCCAGGAACTTTTGATATGCTTTCTTCTTTTCTTTCACTACCTCTTTAACTTCCTGTATCCACCATGGAGTTCTGATTTTTCTATTCTTGCAGACAACCTCACCACATGCCTCTCTGGCTGAATCAATCAGGGTTTCCTTCAAGGCTTGCCACTGAATCTCCAAGGTTTGGTTACTGTTCTCAAAATCTTTCATTTTTTCTTCAATAATCTTTGTGTATTTTTGTCTACAGTTCACATCTGAGAGCTGCTCAACTTTTATTCGCTTTAAAACTTTCTTACATGTTCTTCTTTTCAATATGAAATTCAATTTTATCCTGCTCAAGACTAAATGGTGATCACTTCCAATTTCAAATCCTCTGTACACTCTGGTGTCCTGCACTAGGGAGAAAATATCACTATCAACAATAATATAGTCACTGAGACTTTTCTTATTCCTTGCCTCTTCTCTCCATGTGAATTTGAGCACATTTTCATGTTGGAATATGGTGTTAGTAATAACTAGTCCATGTCCTGAGCAGAAATCCAACAGGTATTTGCCATTATTATTAGCTTTGCTCTTTTCTCCAAATGTTCCCAAAATATTTTTGTATGTCTGACAATCATTTCCTACTCTGCTATTTAGATCCCCAAGAAGGACTAACTTTTCCTTTTTTCATTGTGTCAGTTGCTTTCTCTAAAGCCTCAAAAAATTCCTCCACTTCTACCTTAGTAGAAGTTTTTTTGTGTTGAATACTACGGCTACTCCTCCTTTCCTTGATTGTCATTGCCTGATTATAACATTTTGTATTTATTGTTCAGAAAGATCTCATCAGTTTTTGTCTTTTTTGTTTCAGTCACCCCTATTATGTCGATCTGGTACTTATCTAATTCCTCAGCTAGCTCCATTTCTTTGCCATTCTGGCTTCTTATGTTGATAGTGCTGATCTTTAACTCTGGTGATGTTGAGTTGGGGTGTGTTTTCAGTTCCGATTTGTTCCAGTAGCTGACTTTTCACTGTTCACCCTGGTTCCCTGGCAAAAACAACGGGGGCCTTGTTTAACTGGTCGACACCACAGCCGGCAAGAAATTATGTCATGTTGTACCTTCATTTTGTATTTTGATTTAAGCCAATAAGAATACAATTTGGTCAGCTAAATCCCAAATTGCTAGCCCATCCTTGTTCGTTCAGTATCCAGTTAGATACGCAACAGGGTGCACCATGAGAAGGTGAGGATTGGACATTAGGTCAGAAGCCCTGGTCGGTTCTCTGCATTCCTTTAAAGGATACGTGGAGGTCTCCTCTCAGTTATACAGCTTTGATCCTTAAGCACCCCAGAGTAAAAGTTTAAACTAGCATAATTCAGAAGTTGTGCTTAAGGGTCAAAGCTGTATAACTGAGAGGAGACCTCCGCATAGCCTTTAAAGGAATGTGGAGAATCCAACAGGGCTTCTGAAGAACTAGGATGGGCTGGCAATTTGGGATTTAGCCACCAAATTGTATTCTTATTGGTTAAACCAAAATAAAAATAAAAAATGATGGTACGACATGACAAAATTTCATGCCGGCTGGGGCGTCACCCAGTTAAACAAGGCCCCCGTTATTTTTGCCAGGGAACCAGGGTGAACAGCGAAAAGTCAGCTACTGGAACAAATCTGAAAACAAATCCCAACTCAATATCACCAGAATTGAAGATCGGTACTATCAACATAAGAAGCCTGAATGGCAAAGAAATGGAGCTAGCTGAGGAATTAGATAAGTACCAGATCGACATAATAGGGGTGACTGAAACAAAAAAGACAAAAACTGATGAGATCTTTCTTAACAATAAATACAAAATGTTATATTCAGGCAATGACAATCAAGGAAAAGAAGGAGTAGCCATAGTATTCAACACAAAATACGAGGCTAATCTTCTTGAATGGCAGTTAGTCTCAAGTAGAGTAATGTGGGCAAATATGAGAATGGGGAACTGGACAATGAGACTTATTTGAAAATTTAGAAAAAGCAACTGACACAATTAAGAAGGAAAAGTTAGTCCTTCTTCTTGGGGATCTAAATAGCACAGTAGGAAATGACTGTCAGACATACAAAAATATTTTCGGAAAATTTGGAGAAAAGAGCAAAGCTAATAATAATGGCAAATATCTGTTGGATTTCTGCTCAGGACATGGACTGGTTATTACTAACACCATGTTCCAACATAAAAATGTGCACAAATATACATGGAGAGAAGAAGAAAGGAATAAGAAAAGTCTCATTGACTATGTTATTGTTGATAGTGATGTTTTCTCCCTGGTGCAGGACACCAGAGTGTACAGAGGATTTGAAATTGGAAGCAATCACTATTTAGTCTTGAGCAGGATAAAACTGAATTACATAATGAAAAGAATAACATGTAAGAAAGTTTTAAAGCGAATAAAGTTGAGCAGCTCTCAGATGTGAACTGTAGACTAAAATACACAAAGATTATTGAAGAAAAAATGAAAGAGTTTGAGAACAGGTATCAAACCTTGGAGATTCAGTGGCAAGCCTCGAAAAAAGCTCTGATTGATTCAGCTAGAGAGGCATGTGGTGAGGTTGTCTGCAAAGTTAGAAAAATGAGAACTATATGGTGGACACAGGAAGTTAAAGAGGCAGTGAAGGAAAAGAAGAAAGGATATCAAAAGTTACTGGAAAATAAGTCAGCTTGTCTTAGAGAATACAGAGACAAATGCAAGAATGCTAAACACTGTGTAAAACTAGCTAAACCAAAGTCATAGGAGGACTTTGGCAAGAATATAGAAAATAAATATTAAGAAGGTGGCAAAATATTCTGGAGGTTGTTGAAGAAGCTTAGGAATGGAGGAAAGAGTGCTGTAAAAGGAGTAAGAGATGACAAAGGTAACATGAAAACGGGAAAAAAAGATATCCTTGAAGTATGGAGTAATTACTTTGAAAAACTGCTAAATGAAACAAGCAGCGATGACAGCACAGTGGTAAAAAACACTAATCAGGCATGCAGTCAGGAATACATATCCATACTTAAAGAAGAATAAGCCATCAAAGGCTTGAAATGTGGAAAGGCAGCAGGAGTAGATGATATTCGACCAGAAATGCTGAAGTATGGTGGTATAAGAGTCTTACAGTGGCTGCACTGCATAGTTCAGAAAGCCTGGACAGAGGGATGAATTCCCGATGATTGGAGTAGAGCTCTCATAGTACCCATATATAAAAAGGGAAATAAAACTGAATGTGAGAATTACAGAGATATTTCCCTACTGAGTGTTCCTGGCAAGATCTATGCAAGTATACTTGAGAAACGGTTGAGACGAATTGTGGAAGAAAAGCTTGGTGAAGAACAAGCTGGATTCAGGCCAAATAGAGGCTGTCAGGATCAGATCTTCACTTTACGATAAATAGTCGAGAAAGCATGGAATATAACAGATATCTGTATTTAAGTTTTGTTAATTTGGAAAAGGCATATGATAAGGTGCCAAGAGAGAAGCTATTCAATACGCTACAGTTATATGGTGTCAATGGGGCATTATATCAAGCAATACTTAGTCTTTATTTGAGTTGTAAGTCAGCAATTAGAATTGAAGGAAGTACAGAAAGATGGTTTAATGTTAAATCTGGTGTGAGACAAGGATGTACATTATCCCTTCCGTTATTCAGTGTCTATATGGATCACATTATGAAGGAATGTGGTATTAAACATGATATCAAAATTGGAGATGTTAATGTCAGCTCTTTGCTTTATGCAAACGATGCTATACTTCTAAATAAATCCACTACAAAGTCTGCAAGATTCCATGACTAAATTGAATAAATGTTGTAATAGATATGGTATGAAGGTCAGCAATAAAAAGACAAAGACAATGAAAATAGGCAGACTCATTGAAAATGTCAACTGTGTTGTGAATGGAGAACCTGTGGAACAAGTGAAACATTTCAGGTACTTAGGCACGATTTTTACTGAAGATGGTAAATTAAATATAGAAATAGACAACAGAATCAGCAAAGCTGGTATGGTAGGAAGTCAATTGAATAAATTCATATGGAATAAGAGAGAAATTAGTCGGAACACTAAATTAGCTATATACAAGACAGTGTTGAAACCAGTTTTAACTTATGGATCTGAGAGCAGGGTCAGAAGTAAAACACTTGACCAAAGACTAGAGACTGCAGATATGAGAGTCCTGAGAAAGATTATAGCCGTGAGCAGATGGCATCAATGGCAATATCATATTAAAAACGAGGATATTAGGAAAGAACTTGACATTGTCAACATTCAGGAATGCGTTAGCTGAGCTAATCTCAGGTGGTATGGTCACTTAAACAGAATGGGCGAAGAAAGATTAGCAAAACAAGGTGTTCTCTGCCAGGTTGGCAGGAAAACGACCCAGAGGAAGATCAAGATATAGGTGGATTGATATGGTACAAAGTGCCTTAGATGATAGAAATAAGATCTGATAATGTTTGAGTCTCGACAAGTAACAGACTGATTTGGAGGAAAATTGTAGATAGGAAGTTAGTAATGATGTAATTTTTTTCATGTAGTACTATCATATCCTGTACACCCCTTGAGGGTACATGGCAGGAATTTGATGATGATGATGATATTCAGAAGTGCTGCTTTACCAGAGAACAGCAATCTCTCCAAATGCCTGCATAATTCCATGTTGATATGCAATTCATCTCTTGCATAAATTCCCCTCTGTTCTGATATGCATTCCAAATATACCAGCTACTTCTGCTTGTAAAGATGTCCTAGATGTTTGGAGTAGTTACACTGAAAGATTTGAAATGAAACCAAGTGAGAGAACAGTGGTAGAAACTATTAAAGAAGAGAGAGGCAGGTTCAATGAGTTTGCAGTTGTACTGCAAAGGGATGTTAAACAGCAGCTGCTGTTGTTTTAACAAACTTAAGAGCAAGTGGATGAATGATGTTTGCTATGTCACTGGAATAGCAACCATAGTAGTACCTGTAGAAGAACAGAGCTGAAACAATCACTGCATTGTGAGATAGAGGTTGAAGTGAGCCTGTGAGGGAAGAGTCATCTATGAGCCAAACTGTTCTCCTCTAGACTGCATCAAGAATTTTTAAAGTGGTTTTATTTGCACTACTCTAAATATGCGTACAGTATTCTAAGAATGGATGGATTTAAAATTTATATAATCAGTACAAAATAGCTTCTAGAGCAGAAAAGAACTCCTAGATTTTTTAGAAGCTGAGGAAGCTACTGATGTGATGGGTTTGTGCCAAAAGACTTGAGGTAAATGTCAGTCCAATGAGAGAGTTCATTCTATCTGGTGATGAGGGAAGGTGAGCTGAGATCCTTTTGCAAAAGACAGGGCTGCGTTTTAGTAGCAATGAAGGTGACCAGGTTATGCTTGTCCCAATGAAGGATGATACTGAGATCAGTGTTTAAGACACTGATTGCAGATGATGTAAGAGATGTCTGGGAACTACATGATTTGTCAAAATAATGGCATGAGTGGAGAGTGCTATTGTCAGCAAAACTATAGATAGAATTTGTAGTGATTGAAAGAAGATCACTTATGTGTAAAACAAAGATTAAGTGAGAGAATGGAGCCCTGAGGTACTCCTGCACTGGTGGCAAAGCTTGAAGACCACAGCAACACTCAGTGAACGACCAGAGAGAAAGCTAGCTATCAAATTAGAGAAGATGGCAGGTACACCAAAGGAATGTTAAAAATACCAAGCAATTTTAAAGCTGGTTTTACTCCATTTCCCAAATAAGCAAACAGATAAACAAGTCAAGTTTGCGCCTGCAAGTGATGCAAGACTAGCTGATCCTACAGGTAGTGCAAGACCAAGGCAACTTGTGGTAAAGGTGGCATAAGCTCTGATCACTAATCTTAATATTTACTCTTAATGCCAAAACACATCTCCAAGAAGGGGATGTATGATGTTTTGTATTAAAGGCAAGGGGCCACTACCCAGACCGATTTCGACCTTTATTGAGGTCTCATCAGTGGGAGCCAGGCTAGAAATACTAAGAAAAGAAATACTTTTTTCTAAGATTTGGTAATACCAAATCTTAGAAAAACTAAGATTTGGTATTACCAAATCTTAGTATTTCTAGCCTGGCTCCCACTGATGAGACCTCAATAAAGGTCGAAACCGGTCTGGGTAGTGGCCCCTTGCCTTTAATACAAAACATCATACATCCCCTTCTTGGAGATGTGTTTTGGCATTAAGGGTAAATATTAAGATTAGTGATCAGAGCTTATGCCACCTTTACCACGAGTTGCCTTGGTCTTGCACTACCTGTAGGATCAGCTAGTCTTGCATCACTTGCAGGCGCAAACTTGACTTGTTTGTCTGTTTGTTTACTTGGGAAATGGAGTAAAACCAGCTTTAAAATTGCTTGGTATTTTTAACATTTATTATACCCAAGGTAAAATACTTTCTAGACCAAAGGAATGCTGTTTGCAAAGCAGGCTAAACACAAGCGAAAGTTTTGAGAATGTCAAGGGCAACAACAACATGTGTTTCTCCGAACCTTTCCATGGCATGTGTCCAGTGGTAAGGTGACATAGGCTAAGATATCAGTCATGCACCTGGATTGGCAGAATCCATACTGGTGGTTGCTGATTAACTGGTGAGCTTCTAGGTACTGAAGAAGTTGACCATTGATAACTTTCTTCATTATTTTGGAGAGGGATGAGGTGATGGCAATTGATGAGTAGGTGGACGTTAGGCTTTTGTTTCCCTTTTTTGCAACAGGTCGGATATGTGTTAGTGTCCAGAAGATGAGATAGGTGCCAGCTGAGAAGACTGAAGAGACAATTGAGGACAGGTGTTAGCTCTTGGGAATATTTGAGTACAATAGAAGAGATGCCATCAGGACCAGACAACTTTTGTAGTTCAGGTTGTTTAATATTCTTCTTATATCTTTCTGCAAAGGGGCTGCAGGAGACATATGGTGCTCAGCTGCTGATATGGAAGGAGATGATTTGCCTTCGTCTATAAAGGATGTTAAGGAAAAGAGTGATGATAGGAGGTCAGCTTTTTCTTTGGGTGTTAGGCGCCACCTGGATGGGAAAAGGTAAGTGAGCAGAAGTTGCATCCAATGGCTTTTGTGAGAGACCAGAAGGCGCAGCCGCCATTTTGACGAGAGACTTTTCAGCTAATGGCTTTTATAAAGTTTGATTTGCTAATGGTTGATTTACATGCCTCTGCATAGCTCGCAGGTTGCTTGCAGATGCCTAGGAACAGATTCCACAAGGTGTCGAACATTCTCCATGCATAACTTGACCCATGTCCCCTGCAGCAACTCTGTCAGTTCATGCTCATTCCATGGAGGAGGATCAGCAGTTCTCACACCCCATTCTAGCATATCCCACACATGCTCAATTGGATTACAGTCAGAGGAGTTTGGGGACCAAGGCACTGTGACAAATTTCTTATGTTCCTCCAATCATTCAGTAGTTGTACAAGCCCAATGACAAGGTGTGCTGTCCTGTTGAAAGATGGCACTGTGGTTGGGGTAGACCACCTGCAGATATAGATGGTCAGTCAGATGGTCCCAGTAGCATTCACGATAACCACCAGACCTAGGGCGCATCAGGAAAAGGCTCCCCAGACCATAACACCACCTCCACCAGCCTGTTGAACCCCCCAACTGTGCGTTGTTTGCGATGCCTGGCTGTCAATCATGGGTTCCTTGTTGGTCTCTGGCTGTGGAACCTCAGGACAAGCAAAGTATAGAGCATGGTGCATGTGGAAATGGGTCAACTGCCCCACTGTTGTACTGGTGGGTGAGCTGTGTAACTGGTGCATTATTGCTGAGAATTCAGTCGTTACACCTGATGTTCACCTCTAGGACCAACCATACATGGCTGACCAATGCGAGTCCTTCTACTGGATGTCTGTTCATGATTAATCCAGTTCTGGTACACACTTGATACAGTAGTATGAGAACAACCAACAAGTGTGGCTGTTTCCGAAATACTGGCACTTGCCCACCGGGCCCCAACTATCTGCTCATGATCAAATTGCCTTATATTGCCACATTTTCCCAATTACTGGCAAACGTTTACTGATTATGTACAGAGGACAGGTGTGTCCATTTATAGTAGATGCATGTGATGTTGATATTACATGGTACTTCGTTATTGCACCGAATATGTAATTCCGGGGACCGTTCCTAATGCAAAGCTAGCTCAGTATGTGTGCTTAAATATATAAAAAGAGTTCAAAACTTACTCTTGGATCCCACACAGGAAATCCCAGCTTGTTTTCCTCAAATTGTTTCAAGAGTACAGGTTTAGCCCAAGGCCTTTAATAAACATAAATAAAAAAAAAAATATAATAAAAACCAAATGAATTAATATGCTTTTGTAAAATTAAATTATGTTTATTTATCAGCATGTTTTTGGTACTCAAATTTCAGGGATATCTTAATTCTTAATCTTAAAATGTCTTTTTCATTCCTATAAACTACATTCAAATGAAATTGTCCAATAATACTGCTGTCTGAATTCAGCCCTTTTCTAAATGTAATGGATTCGATCACCTTTTGTTGTTACATGTTTAACTTGAAAAATAATTATAACAAATTGAATTTCATATATACTTTTAAAATGAAAACTGAAAAAAAAAAAATGCACAGAATATTAGGATAAAAAAGAGCACCAATAGGTTTTTCAAGTTAAATGTACAATCTTTCTCTATTAATTTTCAATGAAAAGTACAAAACAATTTAGCAATTCATAAACTCATTTCAAATACTTTCATTTTAATGCATAAGCTTTACAAAGATATTATATGTGTAATAAACTGCATATACATTATTACTTCACAACATCATATAGCTGGGGTGACAAGACCTCCCGCTGTTTTTATCATGGAATGATGGAAAGCTTCAAACATTGGCTACTGAAACAACCTAAACTTCGATAGAATGGCAGATAAGCACTATTAACATGAGTAGCATTAACATTAGAGAAATCCACTGTTGATACAAGATGTGTTACTGAGATTAAGAAGTCTAAACCAAGATCCATCTTATTACTGAGATCCTTCTCAGTAATAAGATGAATAATCAGGTACACAGGATTATGAAAAGGAGGAAGTAGCAATTCAACACTATTGCTGATTACTAGACATGAAGGCAAACTTCTTGAATGAGAACTCATGTCAAGTAGAGTGATGTGGACAAATTTTGCAATGGGGAAAATGAAGACTTAATTGTGTCCATGATCACAGAAAGTGATGGTAGGAAAGAAGCAGATGAATTTTTCAGATCAGTAGAGAAGGCAAATGATACATAAAGAAATCTATTCTATTAGCTGCTGTTGGAAATGTACACAGTAGAGCAGGAAAGGAATAGCAGGCATAAAAAGATTTTAGAAAAATTTAGTAGAAATTGCAGGGCTACTAATCTACTAGATTTCTGCTCAACAGGAGCTAGTCATTATTAACATGACAATCATATTCCATGTGGAGAGAATGCACAGAAAGCAAGAAAAGTCTTGTTATTACTGAGTGATGGTTTCAGACTGAAAAGCACACAAAGGATTTGAAAATCTTCAGGAAGATAGTATCAGAATGAAAAGAAAACATGTTTGAAAATATGTTTTCTTTTTACAACAAACTCAGATATGAACTGTAGACTCAAATATACAAATGTGAATACATGAAGAAGTTTGTAAACAACAACCAAATGCAAGACTGATTATCATCACCACCACTGCCTGACACCTCAAGGGAAACCATACATCACCACACCAGATGTTACCACATCTTTTTCTCAAAAAACTCATTTGCACTAGATACATTCACTACTCTGTGGGAGAAAAATCTAGCTTTGAAGATAAACCAATATCCTATAACACACTCTTTCAGAAGTTTACAGACTTCTATAATATTAACTCTCCGATCTACAAGTGTCTGTGATTCACACATTATCAATCTGTCCTCAATCTATATTCCATAATCCCGATATCATAAACCCAAGAGACCAAATCTGCACAAAGTAGTTCAAATGCAGTCATATCAAGGCCTTGTATCGAGACAAAATGACTTCTGTTAACTATGAAAGTCCAGGATAAAGATACTGCCTGTTCATGAACAAGAACATTATCAGTTTTTTTTTCAAGCTGAGAGGCATGTCTCATTATTTTCCCAACTGTGCTATGGAAATGCTAAGCAATTAAAGTAATCAGCAAAAGATGGTATTGGAAAGGCAATCATGGGAAGTTGATTCAGTAAGGTCAAGGATGAACCATAAATGGATATTAGAAACTGGATACTTGAGTTTTGACATGGTTAGAGTAAGTGGAGATGGTCGCCAATCTAGTGGAACAATGCCTACCAAAATGGCTACAGCACGTTTATGAGAGAATCACTGATTAAGTAGACTTTACAAGGGCATACAGCAATTTTGGGGAGGTTTTTGTTGTATCATCCTTAATGTGAGAACACATTTCCAATGTTGTACAGTTTTGGTATTTATACCGAGTTGCCAATTTCTTCTCTGGTTTATTCAGTACATGTCATGATGAATGGCTTGCTTTAGATTTCTTTGGCCAACATTCTTTTCTTTTATTTATATATGATCTTCTATCATTAACTTCAAATTCTATTCATGGTTTTGTCCTCTATACTTCATTTGCCAAACTTTGCACTGCTCATATACCAACATTATAAAATCTTCCACAAACACTGATTTCTTACCAAATTTCAGCACTGAAACATCATTGAAGCTGCAACTGTAATACTGCCAAAGCAAAATACCGCATTATTATATCATACAAGAAAGATCAAACTTCATCTTCCCCCCACCCACACACACCTTCAATAATAGCCAGATTTCCACATATCAGATGTCTCTTCAACTTGATCGTATTTTTTGGACTCTCCTGGCATAAGCACACCACATCCATAACCTCCTTTGCCACCAAAATGATGTGCCCAGTGTCCTTTTTTCCACTTAAGACATCGATTCTCAACAGTACAATTCTTAGCATATAACAACCTCTGTAATTGTTCAAGAAATGTGTCAACAAGTTCCTTCTTTTCTTTTTAATCATTTGTCCACACAACACTGCTGTGCTCTAAGTTGTGCAACCTGTGTATGGAAATATTACAATGAACACACAGACAGTGCTAGAAGTACTATAGATAAAGTAGTAATAAGTGGAAAGGATGTCTTTTTATTATATTTTTTAAGGACAGGAGAGAGAGAGAGAGAGAGGGGGGGATAATGTGATTATGCTAGGAAAGCCTTGAGGTAAATAAGTTCAAGAAGAAAAAGGTCACATAAGGAGATCTAAGTCTTATCAAATATGAGAAAGTGAAGCATTATGCTTCTTCAGTTTGCATGTCACTTTCATCCTCTCTAATTTTATCATGACTTTTGTTCAGCTAGTTTTACACAGTGTTTAGCTTTCTTACATTTGTCTCTGTATTCTCTAAGAGCACAAGCTGACTTATTTGCCAGGAACTTTTGAAAAGCTTTCTTCTTTTCAATCAGACAATTTTCTGACAATCAGAAAATTACAGTGTGCTAATTCTCTCTCTAAGACTCAGTCAAAAGCAATCACAAATTTCTCCAAATATTTTCATGGCTTGAGTTCAACATTGTGGAAATTGCTTAAGAATCAATGCTAGATACCGGAGAAGATCACCGACAATTGCAGAAAACCCACCAAGGCAGCTTCTGACATAGGCCTCAATTTTGCCTTCTCATGGTGCACCACAGTAATAATAGGTATCTACCTACTCAATGAACTGAACAAAGAATGATGAGCTGGCAATCTTGGATTAAGTTGTCCAAATTTTTGATACTGCTTAAATAAACAAAAAATGATAGCACACAAAATGTCATGCTGAGAAGTTGTCCAGTTAAACAAGACCCAATGCTGATTTCATCAGTCTATCAATTCAAATAGGTGCATAAACATAAGTATCAATGGAAGAAACAAACTGGAGAAGAATTAAAAGAGGTACCATGTTGAATAATTGGTGTTATCATACCAAAGAAGACAAAAAAACAGGTAATATTCTTCTAAATATAGCAACTACAAAAAATGCTATCTTCCAGCATTAGTGATCACTGAAAGGAATGAGTAGATCTAGCATTCAACATAAACACAAAAATAATCTTGCATGGAACATTCTATTTCAATAGAATGATCAAAATGGGAAATTAGACTGATGTATCATGGTTCTTTCTTTCAATGAGAACTTATTTGTGGTCCACAGAAGGAAGAAAAGTTTTCAAGTCATTAGAGAAGGAAGCTGAAATAAAGGAAAAGCTGGCCCTGATTAGAGATTGAAGCAGCAGCAGAGTAGGAAATGAATGCTAAATATATAGAAAAATCTTTAGAAATTTTCAAAAAACAGGGGTACACATCCTGAATGTTGACACATTTGCTTTTTTTTTTTTTTTTTTTTTTTTTTTTTTTTTTGGAGGGAAAGATTTATTTTTATATTATGCTTTTTACTACCACATTAGGCACGAATAGCAGATCTATGACAGACAGCTTGAACATGCTCATATTTCTGACATTTAAAGTATCTTAGTGGATTAGGGATGTAAAGACTAATAAAACAGTTGAAATATCCAGCTTTTAGATATGTTGCAAATTTAGCTGTGCCAAAATTAAGGATGATATTCCTGGTTGGAACAAGACACATATCACGATGCACCTCATACTAGTTGCTCCTTGACCTTTAAACTCAGAAGATATCTCCTCACCTGAACCATTAAGAAGGTGCCATTCTGCTATCATTCCTCTAGAAGAGTTATTTATGGAGTTTACCAGTAAGAGTCAAAGTGTATAACTAAGAGGAGACCACATAGACTTTAAAGGAATGCAGTGAACCGAAAAGGGGTTCTGACGTAATCCTCACCACCTTTTCATGGTGCAACTTGATAGGTATCTACCTGAATACTAAATGAACTGGGATGGGCTGACAATTTGGAATTTAGCCAAAATGTATTCTTATTCACTTAAACCACAAGTAAAACGATGGTACAACATGACAATTTCATGGCATCTGGGGCATCAACCGATAAAAACAAAGCCCCAGTTATTTTTGTCAAGGAACCAGGGTGAACAGCGAACAGTCAGCTACTGGAACAAATCCTGAAACACACCCCAGCTCAACATTACCAGAGTTCAAGATCAGTACTATCATCACAAAAACCTGAATGGCAAAGAAATGGAGCTGGCTGAGGAATTGGATAAGTACCAGATTGATATAATAGGGGTGACTGAAACAAAAAACACAAAAACTGGTGAGATCTTTCTGAGCAATATATACAAAATGTTATATCCAGGCATTAACAATCAGGGAAAAGAAGGTGTGGCTAGAGTATTCAACACTAAATATGAGGCTAATCTGCTTAAATAGCAGGCAATATCAAGTAGTGATGATGTGGGCAAATATCAGAATGGGGGAACTGGAAAATGAGACTTATTTGTGCCTATGATACCACAGAAGGTTCTAATAAGGCAGAAGTGGAGGAATATTTTGAGCCTTTAGAGAAAGCGACACAAGGAAAAATTGGTGCTTGTTGGGGATCTAAATAACTTAGTAAGAAATGATTGTCATACATACAGAAATATTTTGAGTAAATTTGGAGAAAAGAGCAAAGCTAATAATAATGGCAAATACCTGTTGGATTTCTGCACAGCACATGGACTGGTTTAACACAATGCTCCGACATAAAAATGTGCACCAATTCACATGGAGAGAAGAGGCAGGAATAAGAAACGTCTCACTGACTATGTTACCAATTATATTTAATCCTTTACCAAGTGTAAGCAAACAAAGTTTGCGCCTGAACTTCAATATTTTCAGGATTGGGGCAACTCGTGGTAAAGGGTGGCATAAGTTATGATCACTTGCCTTAGTATCCCATAATGCAAAGCACATCTCCTTCAGGACATGTATAATGCTATGCATTAAGGGAAGGGTCACTACTCAGATCGGTTTCAACCTTTATTGAGGTCTCGACAGTGAGAGCCAGATCCAGAGGTGGTGATACTAAGGAGGAAGTAATGCAGAAGTCATATCAACATATACCAGCTGCCAAAAGGTGTCAGCACCTTATTATTAAAATTCTCTGGATTAGAGATAGCCGATCAGAAGTGATCAGCTATCTCTTCTGATCTTCCCTTAATGCATAGCATTATACATATCTGCAAGGAGACGTGCTTTGCATTATGGGATACTAAGGCAAGTGAAGTCATACCACCTTTACCACAAGTTGCCCCAGTACTGAAAATACTTCAGGTGCAAACTTTGTTTGCTTACACTTGGATAAAGAATTAAACCAAATATATAATTGGTAACACAGCCAAGTGAAAAAACTTCAATCATTGACTATGTTATTGTTGATAGTGATATTTTCTCACTGGTGCAGGACACTAGTATGTATAGAGGATTTGAAATTGGAAGGGATCACTATTTAGTCTTGAGCAGGATAAAATTGAATTACATAATGAAAATAAGAACATGTAAGAAAGTTTTAAAGTGAATAAAAGTTGAGCAACTCTCAGATGTGAACTGTAGACTAAAATTCACAAACATTATCCAAGAAAAATGAAAGAGTTTGAGAACAGAACCAAACCTTGGTGATTCAGTGGCAAGCGCTGAAGAAAACATTGATTCAGCCAGAGAGGCAAGTGGTGTGGTTGTGTGCAAGGATAGAAAAATCAAAACTCCATGATGGACACAGGAAGTTAAAGAGGCAGTGAAGGAAAAGATGAAAGCTTATCAAATGTTCCTGGCAAATAAGTCAGCTTGTGCTCTTAGAGAATACAGAGACAAATGTAAGAAAGCTAAATACTGTGTAAAACTAGCTAAACAAAAGTCATGGAAGACTTTTGTAAGCATATAGAAAATAAATATCAAAAAAGTGGCAAGATATTCTGGAGGCTGTTGAAAAAAACTCAGAAATAGAGGAAAGTGTGCTGTAAAAGGAATTAGAGATGATAAAGGTGACATGAAAAATGGAGAAAAAGATATCCTTGATGTATGGAGTAATTACTTCAAACAATTGCTAAAAGAAACAAGCACTGGCAGCACAGTGGTAAAAAAAACCTCAACAGCCATGAAATCAGGAATATATATCCATACTTGAAGTAGAAAAAGATAAAAAGGGAAATAAAACTGAATGCGAGAATTACAGAGGTATTTCTCTCTGATTATTCCTGGTAAGATATATACAAGTATACTTGAGAAATGGTTGAGAGGATTGTAGAAGGGAAGCTTGGCAAAAACAAGCTGGATTGAGGCCAAATAGAGGCTGTCACGATCATATTTTCACTTTATGACAAATAGTTGAGAAATCATGGGAATATAACAAAGATCTTTATTTAAGTTTTGTAGACCTGCAAAAGGCATATGAGAAGGTCCCAAGAGCAAAGCTATTCAAAACACTACAGTTACATGGTGTCAATGAGGCATCATATCAAGCAATATCAGTCTTTATTTGAGTTGTAAGTTAGCAGTTAGAATTGAATTAAGTACAAGATAGTTTGATATTAAATCTGATGTCAGACAAGGATGTAACATTATCCCTTCTCTTATTCATTATCTATATGAAAGAAATCACATTATGAAGGAAAGCAGTATTAAAATTGTATATGTTAATGTCAGCTTTTACTTCATGCAGATGATGTTATACTTTTAAATAAATCCAGTATAAATAAATTTGGTATGTAAATCAACAATAACAAGATAAAGACAATGAAAATAGGCAGAAACATTGAAAATATCAACTGCATCCTGAATGAAGAACTTATAGAACAATTCAGCTACTCGGGCACAATTTTTAGTGAAGATTAAAGTGAATATGGAAATAGACAACAGAATCAACAAAGCCAGTATGGTTGGAAGTCAAATGAATAAATTTATATAGAGCAAGAAAGAAATTAATCAAAACACTAAATTAGCTGTATACAAGGTTGAAACCAATTTTAACTTATTGATCTGAGAGCTGGGTTAGAAATAAAACACTTGACCAAAGACTAGAGACTGTAGACATGAGTCCTGTGAAAGGTTAGTGGCATTAACACATGGCATCAATGGGAATATCATATTAAAAATGAGGTCATTATGAAAGAACTTGACATTGTTAGGATCCAGGAATGTGTTGTTAGTAGAGCTAATCTCACCTGGTATGGTCACTTAAACAGAATGGGAAAGGAAAGTTTAGCAAAACAATTGTTCTCGGCCAGGTTGGCAAGAAAAAGACCCAGAGGAAGACCAAGATATAGGTGGATTGATACAGTAAGAAGTGCCTTAGAAGACAGAAATATAAGATCTGATAATGTTGAAGTCTTGAGAGATAACAGATTGATTTGGAGGAAAATTGTTGACAGGAAGTTAGTAATGATGTAAGTTCTTCATGTAGCACTATCATAATATCCTGTACACACCTTGAGGGTATATGTCAGGAATTTGATGATGATAATTCTTCTACTGGTGTTGCTTGAAGGAGCTTTTATCAATTTTGCTGACAATGCTTTGACAAGAATATCACCAGCACAAGTGCTTTGGGAGAGACTACTAATCATTCTAAACCTTTTTGGATAAAGGAGGATGACATCCATAATGAACAGGTGCCTCACATGGATAAAAAAAAAACAATAACGTAATTTTTCCAGCTAGATAGGATACTCCTGCATTTTGCAATAAATAAACTCAAGATGACATTTTCCAAATATTATGATTGGGTAGAGAAGGATCAATTTATGGTATCACCTCGTAGCACTAACTTATGTACATGAGAAGTGACTTGCATATTTTTGTTACAAAATACAGTATAAAATGTTTTTTTTTTGTTAGAACAATTCACTTTTTTTAATTATTATATTATACAATTCAAGTATTACTATCATTTTCTGTTGGTACTTACACTTATTTTAAGCTATTTATTTTGTTATAGTTAATAAAAAGTTTTCTTATATATATGAATAGAATAAAATACATTTCAGATAGTTTTCATAGTTTATAATAAGTTACTGGTTTCAGTGATAAACTAAATTAGGGCTCACCTTACATGGTTTGATTTGATGTACATGTTAATATATTAGTCTCCTAATTGAATGAACTAGTGGTAGAATATTATAAATGACAAACATATCGTTGGTTGAATGTGCAAAGTCAGTAGTGGTTATGGCTGTGATTATTCTGTTTTGTATTCATATTAATGGAAGCGGATTGTTGTAATAATCTCCAACACAACAGGTGATGTCATATTGCAGTGAGGAATTTAACCAGCAATAGCATAAGCATCTTAAGACTAATATTGTTCCTAGGACTTTAGGAACAATATTAGTTTCTTGCTTTCTTCCTCATTGGCTTTGTGTTAGTGCCTGCGTGCACATACCATATCTTTATGTTCCTGAAGATGGCAATGTGACATTGCCGAAATATAGAAGTGATTCATTAAAGTTACCTTTAATTAACATACTTCGTTTGCGTTGTTAATTCCGTAAACTAATTGCCAGTTATGTTTTTTATTATATTCTGAAAAGAACATTCCTTTTCACCTATCTCCCTCTCTTCAATGTGGGATTAGTTACAATCGAAGAAACTGTTATGAAAGGTCTGACAACATGCAAGAACAAAACTGCCGGTAAATTCGCTCACTTCGACAGGTGGTTGGGTTCACAGTGAGCGAGCTACGATCGCCTGAACGTGTTAATAGGGAAATGGTGCATAAATATTCTAATTTAGTACTGAAAAATTCCCAACCACAACTCCATAAGCACAATGTCATGCTAAAAATTTGACAATAGCAAACTATCCCCTATAACAAACTGTTCCTCTGGTCCCTACAAATGTGCTATAATGAGCAACTATAAACATGTAGGAAAGACATCATTCATAAAAAAAAAAACCTGTGCATATTAAAATTCGTTTTTTTTTGTTGTTGTTTTGATTTTTAATGGATGACATCTTATGGATGATATTGTATATAGAGACAATATCACTTGATTCTATTGTCCCTAAACTCTTCAGTAGCTAAACATGCAGAACCACCGTGGCATCCACAATCAGTAACAATGATGTCCTTTGGTTGGAAAGAGTATGAATCCTTTCAATGATGTGAAGAATCTTTATAGTTTTCAACTGAAGGTGAAATAGCACAACCATCAGTTAGGAAAAGGCATTGCTTTACTTTTCTACAGTATTCACTTTTTTAAAAAAATATTAAAAAAAAAATTTATACAAATGTATTGTATCTGTGCATGATCCACAACTCCTATTTAAAATCTTGTCTGCTGATATTTATGAGCTTCATAAGCACCATGTTAATTGAGTCTTTTTAGTTGGGTCAACGAGCTCTATAAACACCTTCAGAACAATTTGAGCTCGGAACTTTGCCATCCATAAACCCAAAATCTGGGTGAGAGATGTGTATATACAGACAATATCATCAGATTTCATTGCCCTAGACTCTTCTGGGTAGCTAAACAGCTGCCCTATCCATGTTTACATATAAAGGATAGAAAACAGATAATGATGTTATGAAAACTTACCATTGGGAGAATACTAAGAAGAATTTGTGAACAAGAGTTGCTGCAGCAGCATTTGGATAAAGTTGACATGTCCTTGCTACAAGCATGGCCCAAGAAACACCGCCTAAGTAGCCTAGAACATTGGAATATACACCGTGCCCTAATATGTAAAAGTGTGATAAATGAGATTTAAATAAACTTAGTTTATTCAGTATTTTTCAGATCATGCAGAATTTAAAATGTTTATTTCAAGCTTATAGGCCTTTGTATTAGTGCAATCAAGTATAACATTTTAAAATAATGTAGCGCACACATTCCATCAAAACTATTAATTATGAATTTCTCTAATTATAAGTTACGCAAATATCTTCTGCTAAAAGAGCAGCTAATTTCAGTAGATTTAAAAAAAAAAAAACTAATTTGTAATAATATATTGGCAGTATTCATTAAACTTTAAAAAATGTATTAATGAAATAAATATTCTTTTCACTGGCATTTGTAGTGATTTATCCAATCACATTCTGCTTGTGCTATTTTCAATATTAATTCAATATTATGACAGAAATTATGGAATTATTCAGAGATCAATTAAATTAATCAGTTGTATCAGAAATTTACTGACCACACTGGAAAACAAATGCCAAATGCATACAAGCATTTAAGAGTGATAACTGCAACACAAATTGTGGAGGTGTTCATAAATTGGAGACTGTTTTTCCAGCAACTACAAAAATATTTAAAGAAGTCTAACATTAAAGCTTGATTTCCTGCTATGTGTTAAATAACTACATGCAGCATAGTTGAGAATTTAAATATCTTTAATTACATAGATTTAGAATTATTAAATTTATATAAAATATGCAAAACTTTTTCATCTACAAATTTGTACTGAGGCAGTGCAAGAGTTTTGTACTTTTAGTTTTAAGGATGTGTTTTCTTTACAGGTGGATATTATTTCTAGCTACTAACAGTTTGCTTCAAATTCTTTCAGCATTAATTTTTATTTTTTTAAAATCCATTTGATGAATATATATAGCTTCTGTATTCGTTACCTGAATGTGTTTCATTCCAAAAGGAAATCAATGGAAACATAAAAAACACTTACGGAAACTGCAACAGTTTTAAGTTTAGATGAAATTGTATTAAATGAGAAAGGATAACAGTAATTCATGTTCTTAAAAATAAAATAAATCATTAGAAATAATTCATTGCCACTCTTATGAAAACTAATATATTATCTGATTACGAAAGGCATATTTGGTACATAAAACAATATAAATTATTATTCATGAGATTGTAGTGGACATAGGAGACACCGAAAAATCTGCAGATTAACTATCTGTTATTATTTGATAAATTACTCAATTTAAATGCATTTAACAAAAAAGAGATAACTACTCCAAGAGAAAATAAAGATCACAGCCACAAAGAGAGCTTTTATGTAATCCTTGAAATTAAACTGTGTTATGGAAAACTTAATAGCTCTGTACCTACCACATGAAGTTTTAGTGAAGTACTTAAGAGCTGAAAGAATCTATCTCAATGGGGAAAATGTATTTTACATTTGTAACAATACCAACTCATAATGCATATGTGAAAGCAATTTTAAAGCATTAAACTGTAAACAGCATTATGATTTCCATACCTTTCGTTAGTCCTCTTGCAAAAAATCAAATTTGAATGACATTTGTTCTTATTCTTTCAAAAATAAAATCAATAAATGTAATAAAGAAAGCATTCTGAATTAGTTCTTTTGTCATGTTGCTCTGAACAATCTTTTTTACTTTATCAAACCTTTGTACTCCTCTCCCCCAAAGATCTAGTAACCCTAAGTACGAAAGTGATCTGAAACGTTCTCAGCCATAGATGGCAACACTATCGGCAAGATTTTTTTTTTCGAAGTTGGTACATCTGTCATAAGCATCCATGTAAAATTGCAAATCATTCTATCAAGTAGTTTGTTTTATATAGCTATCTGAAGCAAAAGTGTTGTCTGTATCCCTTGAAATAAAAAATTTGAGTATCGTGCGGTTATAAAACTCTTTGTAAAAGAAGGTTTAACAGCAAAAGAAATTCATTCAAAGTTCATAAAAGTTTATGGCACTCTTCACCTTCATTTTCGACAATTAAGAAACGGGCTGCCGAGTTTAAACATAGCTGCACCAGCCTTCAAAATGATCCACATGAAGGACATCCAAAAAGTGTGACACCACCAGAAATCATTGATCAAGTGCACAAGATCATACTGGATGACCGGCGAGTCAAAGAGCGTGAAATTGTTGGGACTATAGGCATTTCAAAAGAACATGTAGGATATATTTTGCATGAACAATTGCAAATGAAAAAGCTTTGCACAAGATAGTGCCGTGCTTGCTAACAGCAGATCAAAAACGCACATGCATGAAAATCTCTGAACAGTGCTTGGAGCATTTTAACAAGAATAAAACTGATTTTGTGCATCGATTTATTACTATGAATGAGACTTCGATTCAACATTACACACCAGAATCCAAACAGCAGTCAGAACAGTGGACAGAAGCTGGTTGTTCAGTGCCAAAGAAGACAAAGTCAGTTCATCAGCAGGAAAGGTCATGGCATCGGTGTTTTAGGATGCTAAAGGCATTTGCATTTCGTTTATATATCATGAAAAGGGTAAAACAATAACTGGGGAATATTATTCCGATCTTTTAACCAGACTAGACAAAAAAAGTTCGTGAGAAAAGACCAGGTTTGAAGAAGGAAAAAAATCATCTTTCATCAGGACAATGCACCTGCCCATAAGGGTGTTTTGGCAATAGGAAAATTAAGGGATCTGCACTATGAATTGTTGGAACATCCACCCTATTCCCGAGGATTTGGCTCCCTCTGACTTCTATCTCTACCCAAAACTAAAACTCTTCCTCATTGGTCAGCGTTTTTCAATGAATCAAGGGGCGATTGCAGCTGTAGAGGGATATTTTGCAGATCTTACTAAGAACCACTACAGGGATCAGATAATGGCGCTGGAATAAATGTGTCTTAAGGGAGATTATGCTGAAAAATAAACATAACTTCATCATCCAATTCCTGACATGTACCCTCAAGGGGTGTACAGAATATGATAGTACTACATGAAAAATTTACATCATTACTAACTTCCTATCTACAATTTTCCTCCAAATCAGTCTATTACTTGTCAAGACTCCAACATTATCAGATCTTATATTTCTATCGTCTAAGGCACTTTGTACCGTATCAATCCACCTATATCTTGGTCTTCCTCTGGGTCGTTTTCCTGCCAACCTGGAAAAGAATACTTGTTTTACTTATCTGTCTTCGCCCATTCTGTTCAAGTGACCTTACCACCTGAGATTAGTCTGCTAATGCATTCCTGGATACTGACAATGTCAAGTTCTTTCCTAATATCCTCATTTTTTTTACATGTTTTACTTCTGACCCAGCTCTCAGATCCATAAATTAAAACTGGTTTGAACACTGTCTTGTATACAGCTAATTTTATCCTACTAAAGACTAAATAGTGATCACTTCCAATCGGAAATCCTCTGTACACTCTGGTGTCCTGCACCAGGGAGAAAACATCACTATCAACAATAACATAATTAACGAAACTTTTCTTATTCCTTGCCTCTTCTCTCCATGTGAATTTGTGCACATTTTTTTTGTTGGAACATGGTGTTAGTAATTAACCATGTCCTGAGCAGAAATCCAACAAGTATTTGCCATTATTATTAGCTTTGCTCTTTAGTCCAAATTTTTCAAAAACATTTTTGTATGTCTGACAATCACTTCCTACTCTGCTATTTAGGTCCCCAACAAGGACCAACTTTTTTCCTTTTTCATTGTGTCAGTAGCTTTCTCTAGAGTCACAAAAAATTCCTCCACCTCTTCCTTAGTAGAGCCTTCTGTGTGACCATAGGCACAAATAAGTCTCATTGTCCAGTTCCCCATTCTGATATTTGCCCACATCACTCTACTTGAGACTGCCTGCCATTCAAGGAGATAAGCCTCGTAATCTGTGTTTAATACTATGGCTACTCCTTCTTTTCCTTGATTGTCATTGCCTGAATATAACTTTTTGTATTTATTGCTCAGAAAGATCTCACCAGTTTTTGTCTTTTTTGCTTCAGTCACCCCTATTATGTCGATCTGGTACTTATCTAATTCCTCAGCTAGCTCCATTTCTTTGCCATCCAGGCTTCTTATGTTGATAGTACCTATCTTTAACTCTGGTGATGTTGAGTTGGGGGTGTGCTTTCAGATTTGTTCCAGTAGCTGACTTTTCGCCCTGGTTCCCTGGCAAAAACAACAGGGGCCTTGTTTAACTGGGCGACGACCCAGCCGGCATGAAATTTTCATCATTTTGTATATTGGTTTAAGCCAATAAGAATACAATTTGGTCAGCTAAATCCCAAATTGCTAGCTCATCCTCATTTGTTCATTATCCAGGTAGATACCCAACAGGGTGCACCACGAGAAGGTGAGGATTGGACATTAAGTCAGAAGCTCTGGTCGGTTCTCTGCATTCCTTTAAAAGCTATGTGGAGGTCTCCTCTCAATTATACAGCTTTGATCCTTAAGCACCCCTAAAAATAATTTTGATATTATAAATTTGTTTTTTCATTGTTAGGCCGAGAACTTTTCAGATCGCCATCATATAGCAAAAGTTGACTGTATAAGCTAGTGATAACACTGAATACGATTGTGTTATCGAATTCGCTACACTTCTTAGAAAAGTGATAATTAAAACAAAGTTAATAACTTTGTCAATAGTAGGCATGAACTTTAGTAGGCAAAAAGCTGGTTGAAGTTTAATGAGACTAATAATATTCCAGACTGCTTATTTATATAACCACTGTAATTTACATAATTTGTTATATGGCATTGCAGCAAGGCAATTAATTACTGGTGTTCTCTGATTAGTTTTTTTTTTTTTTTTGCACATTTTTAAAGTGAAGGGAGGAGAGAGGGGATAAAATATGAGTTTCTAGAAATGAAAAGTCTTCAAATGAAAAACTTTTAGAAATTACACTCGCATACAAAAGGTTCAGCGTCCTTTTTAGCACTATCTACTGCTAAGTTCTGTAATATTTCGAAATATACACCACCAGTAATTTTTTTTTCCCCAATAAAAGAGTATAAATCTTTGTAATACTCCAAGTACAAAATCATATCCGCTTGATAAACTATATATACCAGCCTAGTCCACGAAATATGCCCATTTTGATTCCTTATCACACTATGAAACAGATTATTAAATTCACAAGTAAAAATTGTTATTTTCATGGAATGTTTCAAATGTGTTCAAAATTTTGGATAAATAATTATCCTTGTCACAAAAAGGCTGTAAACCTAGAGTATATTAGTACTGTGAGTGGTCTCAGGATTTTTTTCCCATTTTTTAATTTATTTTTAAACACAATCTGGAAATCCAACGTGGAACTTTTACAAACCACTCCAAGCATCCTGTAAGCAGGTCGGTGTTCTCCTACCAGATGATGAAATTCATCTACCACCATGGATGATTGCATCACTTGAAATTAAGATTTCCATAACATTTTGTTCAAATCTACCATAATCAATGTTTTAAAACTAATCTCCTTGCAATTTTTTCAGTAGGGTAAGAATAAACTGGTGGACATTTGATATTAACCACATATCCAAACAAGATCAGGTTTCACTTTCCTGGCACAAATGTATCACACTCACAGCCTCTTCATCTATACCTGATTTTCTTTTTTAACTATACAACTACTAACACTATATAAATTTTAAATCAAATGTCCAACTTTGAAAAATGCTAATCGTTCATTTCATGGAGAGCACTAAAAATTTTCCCAAAAAATGCTTGCACAATCACCAGATTTACTCCAATCACATACTTCTCTTGCTCTCAAAGACAAAAGACAAAGATATTATGTTTGTCTTATACATCTTCTATTTCCACAGGCAATGTTTTATTCACCATTAAACCTCCCCATTAAGACCTACAGAATCAACTTCTCTAATCTTTTGTAGAGTCTCCCCCAAAAACGACCACCTCCAGCTGTTCAGCAAACATGTCAATGGATTCCTGCTTTGCCCTAACCTTTGCTCATATATTAATGTGCTGTATATTGCAAACACACAAATCGGCAAAGGAAGTTCTTTGTTCTCCCCTTTGTTCAAAAACACTATAAAAACCTAGTCTAATAAACAGTTCTTTATATTGTATGACGAAAACGATGGATATTCCAAAAAAAAATAAATAAATAAAAAGAAAGAAAGAGGCCATAATAAATTAAAAGAAAAGCTCATTCTTTCAGATGAACCGAAAAGGCAATGTGGCTGGATAATGCATGGTTTAACACATTTACATTAAAGACAACTAGTGGATTACATCATCATCAAATTCCTCACATATACCACAGCATGTACAGTATAATTATGATAGTACTACATGAAAAAGACTCACAAAATTGATAATGACTCCAACATTATCAGATCTTTTGTTTTTGTTCTTCCTTTGGATCTTTCTTTTCCTGCCAACTTGGCAAAGATCATTTGTTTTGCTAATCTTTCCACGCCCATTCTGTTCAAGTGAATATACCATCTAGGATTAGCTGTACTAACACATTCCTGAATGATAATCATGATGATTCCTGAATGGCCAGCCTGGCTGGCCAAGTGGTTAGCGTATCTGCTCTCCATCCGAAAAGCTGTGGGTTCGAATCCTGCCGTGGGCATGGATGTTTGCGTTTGTCTTTGGAAATACTAGTGGTGGTCAGCGGTAGATGGCAATGGTGTAGTTGCGGTCAGTTGATGGATTGAGTGGTTGAGACAGAGTTGTAGAGCAGGTGCCCTCCCTCAGTGAGTCTTTGGATTCCCTGGAGGTGTCTAATAATAATAATAATAAAATAATAATAATCGTATGTTCTTTCCTAATATCTTCATTTTTAATGTGATAATGCCACTGATGTCATCTGTTCATTCCACTAATCTTTCTCAGAAAACTCATATCAGAAATCTCCAGTATTTGATCAAATGTTTTTATTCTAACCCAGCTCTCAGATTCATAAGTTAAAAATTGGTTTGAACACTGTCTTGTATACAGTGTTCAAACCAATTTTTACTTATGAATCTTTAGTGTTTTAATTTAAAACACTAAATAATTTAATTTAGTGTTTTGACTAATTCCTCTCTTATTCCATATAAATTTATTCAGTTAACTTCCTACCATACCAGCTTTGTTGATTCTGTTGCTATTTCCATATTTAAGTTACCATCTATACTAAAAATTGCACCTAAAGAACTGAAATGTTTTAATTGTTCTATAGGTGCACCATTCAGGATGCAGTTGAGGTTTTCAGTGTTTCTGCCTATTTTCATTGTGTTTGTATTTTTATTGCTGAATTTCATATCAAATTTATTATAACAGTCATCCAATTAACTCTGCAAATCTTGCAGGCTTGTACTGGATTTGTTCAGAAGTATATCATCATCTGCATAAAGCAAAGAGCTAAGATTAAACATCACCAATTTAGATATCAGATTTAATAGCACTTTCCTTCATAATGTGATCTATATAGATAATGAATAACAGTGGATATAATATGCACCCCTTGTTGTGCAACTGATTTAACATCAAACCATCTTCCTGTCTCCTTCAATTCTAAATGCTGACTTACAGCTTAAACAGAGACTATGTATTACTTGATATAATGTCCCATTTAATGTGACATTTAAATATAACTGTAGCGTTTTAAAAAGCTTTCCTCTTGCCACCTTGTCATGTGCCTTCTCCAGGTCAACAAAACTTAAATATAAATCCTTATTATATTCCAAAGATCTCAGCTATTTGTCTCGAAGTGAAAATCTGATCCTGACAACCTTTATTCAGCTTGGAAATCCAGTCTGTTCTTCACCAATATTCCCCTTCCATAATTTTTCTTAGCCATTTCTCAATTATACTTGCATAAATCTTACCAGGAACACACTTAGTAGGGAAGAAGCACCTCTGTAATTCTCATACTGTTTTATTTCCCTGTTCATAGATGGGTACTATGAAAGCTTTGCTTCAATCACATGGAATTCAACCCTCTGACCAGGCCTTCTGAATTATGCAATGCAGCCATTATAAAACTTTGATACCTCCATATTTGAACATTTCTAGTCAAATTGCATCTCCTCCAGTTGCCTTTCCATAGGTAGAAGGAACTTTTTTTTTTTTTGATCTAGAGATAAATCACTATCTACACCAGTGTTTCCCAGATTTTTCCTACGATGGAGCACTTCACAAATCCTGAAATTTTCATGGAACACCTTGGTTATTTTGTAATGTATTAATAATTAATTATTAACACATTACAATATTAATAATTAATTATGGCATAATCATAAAGAGTATTAGTATATTTATGTATACGGTGTGACATGTTGACAAATTTAAAATTACATTTACTGGACTAATGAAATCTTGTAGCATATTGTAGTTTCCTCAGGCCAACATCATTAAATTAATTTGTGTTGATTTTCATTGCCATATTCCATTCTGATCACTAAAAATTAATAATATTATAAGTACTTACAAGTGAATGCAGGCTTTTTCTCCTGTGTGCTGGTAGTTTTCCCCTCCTTTTGTACATCCTGGAGATTGCTTTGTAGGCTGGTGGTGAAAGACTCACTATCTGTTGCATCACAAACACTTTCAATAAGAGATTTCTTAACACCAAAATTAAACAAAGTCCCTTGTCTTTTATTCATATTAAAATTTAAATAATTAGTTGTTAAAATTTTAATTTTAACAACTAATTATTTAACATCTCAGGTGATGTTAGGTATTCTTATTGAAACTTTAAAACAGTAGTTTTCAAGAAAATTCATCTGTCAATAAATTATGAAAGAATTCATTGAAAAATTATCGGTGAATTGTTTTTTTTGATTAGTTGGATTTGTAAAAAATTGTCGCAATGAATTACCATCCACCAAATTGTCGTTCAGTTAGTTGTTTATTCGGTGAATTGCTTTTTCAATTTGCAATCAGTAAACTGTCTTTTGATCAACAGTTTTTGATGAATTTTCATGAAACTTGGAAAGATACCTAACAGGATGCACCACAAGAACATGAATATTGGACATTAGGTCAGATAAAGATTGGTTCTCCACCAGGTCTCTTACCAGTTATACAGCTTTGATTCTTAAGCTACCCCCTAGAGGATTACTTAAGCTGTTTTATCTTCAGGGAAAGTATATATACTGATCAGCAGATGGCAATTCAGATGGTTTGGTTTAGTTTATTTGGCACAAAGACAACACAGGTCATACTGTGCCATACTAAAGGTTACAACTATACATAAGCAGTTACAGAAAATTGTAAACAATATGTCTGTACAAAAATCTAGTTTCACAAAGCAACATCTACAGACAAACAGAACTGCTGCAAGGACACAGCAATACACAAGGTCAGAAGTTATTACGGTAGTACAAAAATAGTTAACAATATAAGTTAATACACAAAATACGCAACAACAAGCCAAGGAATGCAGTATCTACATATATGTAAAATTATAACAGATGCTTTTACAGCAGTAGAAAAATAGGCAAAAAGGAATTATTATACAATATGCATGGATGAAAATTAAATTTAGCAATGCAGTATAAACAGAATTTAGCAATACATATAAACAGAATTACTAGAAGGTACACAAATAGACAAGGTGTCCTACAGCAATACATTATTAGTCGAAAAATAAACTAGTAAATAAAGTGCACATACAAAATTTAAGTTAGCAATGCAGTATCTACATATAAACAAAATTACTGCAGAGGTTTCAGCAGTACATAAATAGATAACAGTACACGTAAACATTTTGTATATATGCATATACAAAACAAGTGAAAACAGTATCTACATATAGTAAGATTACAACAAATGTTATTATGCTAATACATAAAGAGTCAGAAAGGAATTATTATTCAGCAAATATGCATAAAAATTAAGTTTAGCATTGTGGTATTTACACATTAACAAAATTACAACAGGGTGACACAAATATACAAGATCAAAGCCTACGATAATATGTAATTGGTCAAAATTTAAACTAATGAATAATATATATGTATAAAAATTAAGGTAAGCAATACAGTATTTACATATAAACAAATTTACAGTCAAAATGTGTTTGAAAAAATTAATTCGTTCTAAAAAAAATTAAAACCATCATGCAATCTGCCTGAGTCTGCTAGCATTTCCATCAGTGTATATGGTTTGGTTAGATATGTGAAAACTTCATTCCTCTCTCTCTCTCATGTAAATTGTTGACACTCTATCAGAATATGATAAATAGTGAGATGTGTAATGCGTTTTTCACATATAGGAGGGTCATCAGTTCTCAGTAAATAAGAATGTGTAAGGTGACTATGACCTATGCAGAGCCTAGCAATAACAACTTCCTCCCGTGTCTTTGTACACTGACTAAAATGCCAGTGCTTAATTTCAGGTTTAATGTCATATAATTTGTTTGTCAATGTTTCCTGCCATGTTGACTCTCACTGAACAATTAGCTTTGATCTTATAAGCTATCTGTAGTCTGTATATGGAACTGTCAAACAGTATGTGGAGAAGGTATGAGCTGATTTAGCAGCTGCAGTCTCATTTCCTTTAATTCCAATGTGGCTGAGAATCCAGTAGAACTCAAAATCAAAATTAAGGATTTTCATTTTGTGAAACAGGTGTAGCACCTCAAAGTATACTGGATGTGGATTATACATAGAAGAGGAGATAGCCTGTAAAGAGCTCAATGAGTCTGTGTAAATTATACACTTTGGTAGCAGTTTTCTTTTATATGCACAAGTGCAAGCTGAATGGCATATAACTCTGCAGTATAATTACTGCAGTCTGGTGGGATCTGATTTGAGATAATAATGTCAGGAAACACAGCAACACAGCCAACAGAGGTAGTTCTTGAACCATCAGTATAGATGGGTAAGAAATCAGAGTGTGTGCTGCTCTGTGTGCATTAAACAATTGCAGGTAGATCGATGATGGAATATAAGATTTCTGTAGCTGACAAAGTGAGAGGTTGTAGGATGGTGTACAAACCTGCCATGGAGAGATGCTGGAGGAATTAAGAGATAACTGTTTCTGTCGAAGTGATAGAGCCAGTTCATTTGCTTCAACATAAAGCCTTTGAGTGGGTGATGTGCGAAAGGCACCAGTAGCTATCTGTATACCCCGATGATGGATGGAATCCAACCATCGTAGGTTACTCTGTCTCGCAGAGCCATAGACTTGGGACCCATAATCCAACTTTGAACATATAAGTGTACAATAAAGATGAAGCAATGAAGCTCGATTAGCACCCCACTGAGTAGAGGATAGAGTGCGAAGGAGGTTCAAAGTTTTTTTGCACTTTTCTCTTAGTTGACAAATGTGTGCTAGAAATGTAAGTTTTCTGTCAAAGATGAGTCCCAAGAACTTGGTTTCTGTAGATATTGAAATAACAGTGTGTTCCATTCTTAATTCAGAATCTGGGTGATATGTGCGTTTTTGACAGAAGTGAACACAGACACTTTTTTCTGTTGAAAACCTGAACCCATTATTAAGAGCCCACAGAGAGACATGATTAATTGCTTGCTGTAGTTGTCTTTCAATTACCCTCGTGTTACTTAAGTGACAGTAAATTGTGATGTCATCAACATATAGAGCAGTCTATAATGAGAAGAAGCTGTTCAATGAGTTAATTTTAATAGAAAAAAGGGTCACACTTAAGACAGAGTCTTGAGGAACACCCTGTTCTTGATGATATGGTCGAGATAGAGTACTTCTCACTCTGATCTTGGAAAGATCACCTGGATAGAAAGTTTTTAATAAACACAGGGAGGTGTCCTTTGAGATTATAAAGGTCTTTTAATATGCCTATCTTCAGGTGTGTCATAAGCTTTTTCCATGTCAAAGAAAACTGAAACGAGATGTTCTCGCTTCAGAAATGCATCTCTTATACAAGTTTCTAAAAACGAACCAAATGGTCTAAAGTTGAATGATGTCTACGGAAACCACACTGTGTACTGGAGAGAAGACCGTTGCTTTCAAAATACCAGAGAAGTCTGGCATTAACCATTTTCCCTAGTATCTTACAAAGTCAGAGCAATGGGTCGATAATTATTTGCTTTGTTGGATCTTTTCTTGGTTTTGGGATAGCAATGACAATTAACTTATGCCAAGAATTTGGAAACTCTTCCTCTGCAAGTATTCTATTGTATAATAAGAAAAGAAGATCCATAGAAGATGATGGTAGATATTTTATCATTTTATAATGGATGTCATCAGTCCCTACTGCACTATGGTGAGATTGTAGAAGAGCTCTTTTTAGTACCTCCTTAACAAATGGCTGACTGTATGGCTCAAGAATGTTGGTAGAAAAATTAAGCCTTTGTTTCTCTTGCTGCTCTTTCAGTATTAAAAATTCAGGAGAATAGGAATCTGTTGCTGAGATTCTAGCAAAAGTTTCTCCAAGGTGTCTGCAATAGCTTTGGGATCAGCAATAACACTTCCATTATGGTCTAAGGTACTATATCGGCCTTTTATTTTCCAGATTTTATCCAATACATTTTTGAACAGGTCATTTGATTAATTGATATAGTAAATTGGATCCATGATTGTTTTTGACTCTGACATCTCACATAACGTGCTTTGGCTCGAGCATGCTTGAAAGCTATTCAGTGTGATGAGGTGGAGTATCTACAAAGTATGCCCCATGCTCTGTGTCAATCTTTTTTTTTTTTTTTTTTGGCTGTCTGACATTCTGGGTTCCATTCCACCAAGGCTTTGGATAGAATGGAAACTGAGATGATATTTTCTGGATAGAGGCTGCTGATGCGTGGACAATGCACTGTCTTGTATACTTTACCGCTTCATTGATAGGTGATGAAAGTTTATTTTTCACTTGGTTAGAGTATAATAAATTTAGTTTAATCCTTTATCCAAGTGTGAGCAAACAAAGTTTGCGCCTGAAAGTATCTTCAGGACTGGGTTAAGGTGGTACAACACCAGGGCAACTCATTGCAAAGGTGGAGCAAGCTACCAACACTCCTATCTCAGTATCTCCTATAATGCAAAACACATCTCCTTGCGGATATGTCTAATGTTATGCATTAAGGGAAGGGCCACTACCCAGACTAGTTTTGACCTTTATTGAGGTCTCTTCAGTGGGAGCCAGGCCCAAGTGGAGATATCAGGCAGAAGCATTAGCAGGTCAGCTCTACCTATAGGAATTGCCAATTGGTGTGCCACCCTTTTTTATAATTTACTCTGGATTTAGAGAAAGATGTTGAAGGTTTATTTTTCACTTGGTTAGAGTATAATAAATTTAGTTTATCTCCACTTGGGCCTGGCTCCCACTGAAGAGACCTCAATAAAGGTCGAAACTAGTCTGGGTAGTGGCCCTTCCCTTAATGCATAACATTAGACATATCCGCAAGGAGGTGTGTTTTGCATTATAGGAGATACTGAGATAGGAGTGTTGGTAGCTTGCTCCACCATTGCAACGAGTTGTCCTGGTGTTGTACCACCTTAATCCAGTCGTGAAGATACTTTCAGGCGCAAATTTGTTTGCTCACACTTGGATAAAGGATTAAACTAAATTTATTATACTCTAACCAAGTGAAAAATAAACTTTCAACATCTTTCTCTAAATCCAGAGTAAATTATAAAAAAGGGTGGCACACCAATTGGCAATTCCTATAGGTAGAGATGACCTGCTAATGCTTCTGCCTGATATCTCCACTTGGGCCTGGCTCCCACTGAAGAGACCTCAATAAAGGTCAAAACTAGTCTGGGTAGTGGCCCTTCCCTTAATGCATAACATTAGACATATCCGCAAGGAGATGTGCTTTGCATTATGGGAGATACTGAGATAGGAGTGTTGGTAGCTTGCTCCACCTTTGCAACGAGGTGCCCTGGTGTGGTACCACCTTAACCCAGTCCTGAAAATACTTTCAGGCGCAAACTTTGTTTGCTCACACTTGGATAAAGGATTAAACTAAATTTATTATATTCATTGATAGGTGTTTGACTGATAGTATCAGCATTAAATTTTGCAAGATCAGAAAAACTATTCCAATCAGCCTGGTCCATTTTCCATATAGGTATTTGTGTGGGTGAACATGGTTCTTGTGAGGACATTGTGCATAGAACAGGGAAGTGATCGCTTCCGTATATGTTCTCTTCAACGTCCCATGTGAACAGTCGAAGAATGGAAGGGGAACAGATTGCAAGATCAATTGCAGAATATGAACGGGTAGGCATGTGAAAGAAAGTATTAACTTTATTATTTAAAAGGGAGAGGTTATTATTATCAAGGACTCTTTCAATTTAATCGACCTCGTCTGTTAGTGTTGTATTGTGACCATTAAAGTCACCCATCAAAAGTATGAGTTCAGGCAGTTGCAAGATAAGATTGTCAAGATCAATTTCATTTAACTCAGCACTTAGTGGTAAATAAATTGAACATACTGTAACACTAAATCCCTTAGAGAGCCGAATTGCTACTACTTCCAGAATAGTATTAAGCTGGACATGGTGGAAAGGAATATGACTGCCCACTAGGATAGCTACTCCTCCATGAGGACTACCTCCAGTTCTGTCCTTACATACAACAACGAAATTCCTAAAGGTATGGTCCTCATTGGGTCTTAAGTATGTTTCCTGTAGACAGAAACAGAAAGGTTTGTGTTTCTGCAACAATATCTTGATATCATCAATATTCTGGCAAATCCCACGACAGTTCCATTGTAAAAATTTTGCTATTGTTTTGATTTTATTGACTTGTCTGGTTTCTGGGAGGTTGAGGACTTACCTTTGTCAGGTTTATATTTATCCATTGTTTTAGGAAAGTATGGATGGCCAGTGTCCATCTCTTCCTCTGGTAGGGTATTAAAATCATCTAATGTGTTAGGATCAGTCGGTAGGTTAAGTTTACTTTCAGTGGGTACCGAGGTGTCCATTTTTTCTGTGCGAGTGTCTAGTGGTTTATTTTTGAGTGATATCTCCACCATAATTTTTTTGACGTGAGTTTTCATTGACTGGGACCATTTTTGAAGTTGTCTCTGGAGTAAGGTCATAGGTCTTGTGATTAATGTGCTCAACAGAGAAGCACTTGCGATCATGAAGTTTAGGTATTGTGAAATTATCAGATGGTGGAACAGACATACACGTTTGAGTTGCTGCTGGCACTTTTTTAATTGTTACTTTTTCAGCATAAGATGATCTCAGAACAGGTGTAATGGTGGCCAGCTTTCTTTTTGCATCCTGATATGTTATGTCTTGTTCTGTTTTAATTTTCTGTATCTCTTTTTCATCTTTCCATTTCTGACATGCACGAGAATAAGCTTAATGATCTCCCTGACAGTTGACACATTTAGCATTTTTTTGCACAGCAAGATTTGTTATTGTGTTCTTTACTACCGCATCGGGCACAGGTAGTAGAACCACGACAGGCAGTTTGGGCATGTCCATATCTCTGACATTTAAAGCATCTAAGTGGATTAGGGATGTACATTCTAACAGGACAGCTGAGATACCCTGCTTTTACAGATGTCAGAGGCCTAGGTGTATTAAAAGTAAGGATGATGTTCTTCGCTGAAACCAGGCGACCATCCCTACATATCGGGATGCGCTTCACACCAGTCACTCCTTGATCTTTAAGCTCTGAACATATCTCCTCATCAGTAACAGTAAGGAGATCCCATTCTGATATCACTCTACTGGAATTGAGTGTTCTACGAGGTGTTACTGCAATTTGTATTCCACCTATTGTAGTCGTTCTCAGAATGTTGCTGACAGTGTTTCCACTAGGATATCACAAGAACGCAATTTCTTAACAGTTTTGGGAGGTCCTGCCAGTCCTAAACTTTCTGAATAAAGAAGGGTGACATTTTCCCAACTGGTTTTTCACCTGCTGCATGAATGATTAAAAAGATTGGTACATTTATATTAATATCAGATATCTTTTGTTTCTTGATTCAAAATTTGGATCACAGTAATGGTGGTCTGGAAAAAAGGATAGTGAAAAAAACTCAGGGAATACATGAAGTAAAACAAAGAAAAAGAGTAAGAATGAAAAGGGTCAGTACCATCACTGGGAGGTCCCCTCCACCATGAACACACGCCCCACATGGAGGGGAATGGACTATGTCTGCTATTAAACTAGGAAATTATTGGATACAACTTGAGTGACACCATTCATCCTACAAAAATATAATTACAGTGAAAAAAAGTGCATAAAAACTTGTGACTGACATAACCAATGTCACCCATCCATTACTATGGGGGTGCAAAAATGCTGTTTATTTTTAACATGTTTTGTAAGGAAAATAAAGGAGGCTTCTACATAACCTACTCAGTGCAATAAAAACCAAGACAATACTGACTGAAAAGTTAAACTAAACAATGAACATATGAAGGTAGGAGAACTAGATGGCACTGCCATACTCTGTAATGTCCATGTATGTCGTATTTTTGATGAAGATCAAACAAGGACATTACAGTGTAGCAGTACCTTCTCATTTTCCTACCTTCATATGTTCATTTTTTAGTTTAATTTTTCAATCCACTGTATTCTTTCATTAAATAATGTTGTGTTCTTTCATTTCTTTCATTAAATAACGTTTACTTTCTGTTGTGTTTTTAACTTATTTTTGTAACATCAATAAGCTCCTGACGAAGTGGATATATTGGCTCATGAAACCAGTAGAGATTTCTAGTTGATTAATATAAGGGGGACCAGAAAGTAATCAATTTTTTGAACTACATTTTTAATATAAATTTTATTAAAGAACAAATTAACATTATTCAATTCTATAATCGCCATCGTTAATTATAACCTTATTCCAACGATCTATTAAGTTTAGAATTTATTTTTTGAAAAAAGTTTTTTCTTTGGAAGCAAAAAATGATATCAAATTCCTTTGGACATCATCTTGCGAACGGAAAGTTTTATTTCTTATGCTGTGTTCTAAGGACCTGAATAAGTGATAGTCACTAGGGGCAATATCCGACAAATATGGAGGATGTGGTAAAAGTTCCCATCCTAACTGCCTAATTTTTTCTTGAGTCATTCTTGCAGAATGTGGTTTGCATTATCTTGCTGTAAAATTACTCCTTTTCGATTGACAAGTGCAGGACATTTGATTAGCAATGCTTGATGTAGTCACTCTAATTGTTCACCGTAGATGGCTGCTGCGATAGTCTTACCTTGTTCCATGAGTTCGTAATGAATAATTTCATGAATATCCCACCAAACGCACAACAGAACCATTTGTGGATGAAGTCCATCTTTAGGTGTTGGAATTGGAGTTTGATTTGGAGAAAGCCACTGTTTTTTGCATTTATTATTCTTATACAGCACCCATTTTTCATCACCAGTTATGACTCATTCCAAAAAGGGGTCATTTTGTTGTCTGGTCAACAATGAATTGCAAATTGCCCGTCTCGGTGCTTTATTGTTTTCTGACAGTTCATGCAGTACCCATACACCCTGTTTAAGAACCTTTTCACTCTTATGTAAGTGCTCTTGGACAGCTGACCATGATAAATTAAGTTTCTATGCTAATTCTTGTATGGTTTGTTTTGGATCTGATTCAACGAGAGGTCTTCCATATCAAGGACGATCAGAGAGATCAAAATTTTTTTCTGCAAATCTCTTAAACCATCGCTGACATTTGTTAGCCTTCAATACATCTCCATAAGTTGAGCAAATGATTTTGGTAGCCTCGGTAGCATTCTTTCCTTGGTGAAACAAAAACAGCATACAATGACGTAAATGGCGCTCTTCAACTTTAAAGTCTGCCATATTAAAAAAAAATAATCTAAAATTAAAAAAAAAAAGATTTTTTAAATAGAAAAGTGATGCTGATATTTAAATAAAAATCAAATTTAATAATTTGTGTTATTTAAGAAAAAACAATCGGCTAAAAATGACCTATTAAAAATAATTGATTGCTTTCCGGTCCCCATTATATAATTTTTTCTGCTCTTTACAACATAGTCATTGTAACAAAACCAAGATAAACACTTCTTGTTTCATTTAGCAATCTTTCAAAGTGATCTAGAATTTATCAAAAATTTGTATGTTACTTTATTATTTCTTAATTCCTTTTACAGTACTTTCTTTCCTCTATTTCTAACCCAGTAAAAATAAAAGTCATTGGTTTTCCAATGACTTTTGTTTAGATACTTTACATCATGGAGGTTGTCACTGAGTCTCCAAAGTTTGATTCTTGTCTTAACCATTTCATTTTTTCTTGAATAACATTCGTATATTTCAGTCTATGCACTTCTAAAAGCTGCTCAACTCTGACTCTTTTCAAAACTTTCTGAAACACTTTTTAATATGATATTCAATTTTATCCTGCTCAAAACTAAATGGTAATCAGAGGTTTAAACATGTAAATAACATGGCTAATACACAATGGTTAACACATGTATAGAAAAGTAGAATTTTTATTAAAAACTCCAATGTATTTTGTCCAGTTTTACATGGACAAAATACATTGGAGAAGGAAATATCCATTAACTTGCGATTCATGTTTTCATTGAAATGAAAACATGAATCACACTTTTTTTTTTTTTTTTTTTTTTTTTTTTTTTTGCGATATTGAGCCGTATCTAAAGCATGGTCTGCAAGGCCTGATTGACCACAGTCATGACTGCAGGTGTATTTTTTGTATTCTTGTGATGCAAGATGAAGTTATTTCACTGAATAAATGCACAAATTACACACTGCATCAATTGTGATGTATTTAAAATGAAATGTTTATAATCTGAAACAGTTTGTGCCTTTCGGTGAGATTTGATAAACGGTATGCAAGAAAGTTTTCCCCTTTGAAAAAATATATTTTATTGAGAGCTTATTCACTCAGTGGTATAGCACAAAAAAGAACTTTGTTAAGCTGATTAACAACATTTCTTACAGAATGTTACTTTTTCTTTCTTTCTTTTTTTTTTTTTGCCATGTCAAATGCCAAGAGTCCATGTAAAGGTGCTGGTGGAACCATTAACCAGTTAGTCACAAAGGCAAGTTTTGCAAAGGACTACCGAAAAGAAAGAAAAAATATTTTCACAGTTTAGAAGTTGTTGCAGTCATGTGAGAATCAAAAGTTATTTCATCACAAATGAATTTTTTCTGTACTGTGTGGATATTAAAATTGACAAGTTATATTCTTTATGAAAAATAAATTACATTGATGTAATTTTTCTACAAAATTTGATCTTGTCAATATTACAGCAATACCTATCTCAAAAGTGTGTTTTGCATAAATGGAAACTGAGGTAACTGATGTCAGGTCATCAGCCTCTATAAACAGACTAGTCATGAAGATACTTTACACACAAACCTTGTTTGCTTATGCTTGGGTAAAGGAATAAAAACAAAAACGTATTTAAATATTTCATAAAACTGAATTTTGCAATATTTGACTATGATACTTCAAGGAGGAGATTACTTCTAATAAAATCTATACTTACTTTTAGCCCATAATTTTATTGACCTTAATGCTAGTCTAAAACATTCTCTATTAGGAACAAGATGTAGAATTTCATCAGTAACACGACAACCTATAAAAAAATTTTGCTTAGTATCTGCTAAACTAGTAAACTGAATTCTCAAAACATCAAAAAATCTTTTTTTAAATATATATTTTTTTGCTGAGCTGCAAGATCAGAATATAAAAATTTTCAAAATAAGTTTTTAAAAATTGTAATTCCAATAACATTTTAAATATTAAAAATGATTAGAAATAACCTAAAATAAAATTTAAAGTTTTACAAGTCACCAACTGCTTGACTTTTTACATATGCTATTACAACATACCTTACAAAAACGAACATTCTTTGAGGTGGTGGATAATGGAAACCTATCCACATGGGTAATCATCCACCATCATCATATACTTCATGTTATGAAATATAGCTTCATAAAAACCCTTGTTAAAAGATCCCCAATTCTCTTTTCCAACCATGCTTCACTCTCAGATGATATTTCCTTTATTTGCCATACCTGCCTGTCCAGTGGCTCCAACGCCAGAAACATTAACAAAAATAGTTCCTCCATCACCTTACATCTCTCATCTCTCTCTCTCTCAACATACAGATAATATTCCCTATTACTATTCCCTTAAAAAAAAAAAAAATCCTCCATTTCTAAGCTTCCTTACTAAATGCTAAAATGTACTTTCATAATATTTATCCTGTACATCCTTCAATTGTAGCTGCAAAATTTCTAACTTATAACTAGTATACAGACATCCCTTAGCATTCAAATTATTTGTTGTAAACTGCAAATTAGAATTTTACAAGTCCTAATTTGCCTAAATCCTTCTGTTTATCAAAATTTTCCTCTTCAACGATTTTTCTTAGTCATATTTTCAAATATGCTTATAAAAATCTTTCCTAGAACACTCAGAAAAGATATTCTTCTCCAATTCTCATTATTATTTTTCTTTTTTTAAATAAATAAATTTTAGTATAATAAGCTCTGGTCCAAACATATCATATTTGACTTTTGTATTATGTAATCTACTCACTACATAGTCTAAAGTGATATGTCTCAGGATCAAATGAAAAATAAATCAAATAAAAAGCTGAAACAAAAGATAAAAATAATCATCCACTCCAGTTAGTTTTTTTCCATTTCCACTTTCTTGACAGTTTTTGCTACCTGATATTTTCCATCACTTTTCTATCATTTTTATTTTAATAAATTTCAAATTAACTCAAGCCAAGCAATACATACATACATACATACATACATATATACATATATATATATATATATATATATATATATATTTAACATTTTATATTTAACAATTGCATTTACCATCTTTTATTCCTTTTGTGATGCTTATGCTTTCATTTCAGAGCGTTTGTGTTAACACCCCAAAAAATCATGAACATGATTACATGTTTACCTTCTATATAGTTTTGAAAATCTTCCTTTAACATTTTTAGGTACTTTTCATATATAACTTAGCTTTTCTAACCTAGATTTTTTGCTTCACCTAAAGCAAATGATGACTGCTAATATTAATCATAATATTGATGCCAACAAAGTGTTTGCAATCCATGCTACTTCACAGTGATATAAAATACCTGAAATGGTAGATGGACAGTATGAAGATGACAAGTGAATATGCACTGCATTCACTAAAACAGAACTCATATATTTAACAATGAAACTATATAAAGAGCCCAGTTATAAAGTTACTTTGTATCTTTATAACTGGAAACATAAAATTTATGTTTTCAGTTGAAACTAGAAACATAAAATTTATTTGCTTAGATAAAATATTAAAATAAGAATTTCTTGTCTAATCTACTCTGCACCTATGTGAAAAAACTTTCTATAACTTATAATCTAATCTTTAATCCTACACACTGATGAAGTACTCTTATTTTCAGTATGAAATATCTGTACTTTCTTTTCATTAAAGTTAAATAGTGTGGGTTATCATGTAATTTATTGCTTATAAGTCATGCCACATGTACCTTTAAAGATTAAGCTTGAATCCTTCACGGGGAAGAATTCACTAAACAAGCTACACACTGATGATGTACTGTTATTTTCAGTACGAAATATCTCTACTTTCTTTTCATTAAAGTCAATTACTGTGGTTATCGTGTCATTTACTGTTTCTATTATGACTAAACAGCATATCTTCGATTTAATGGATTCTGGAAGAAATTGTCAACTGGAAGTTATTTACCTAGGAGCAAAAAATATAAAATCTGTATATCTGCATATTGTTAGCGAAAAAAGTTTCAACAATTTTTGGCTTAAAGAAATCCTAAAAATGCAAGAAATGGCATGAAAATTCATAGACCTGAATGAAGCATGCAGAAGATATAGTTTAGGACTACTTTTGCACTTCCCTATTACATGTATTTCAGAAAGTACTGCTGCCAATGGGCACGACTGCTTTACTGCCTCATGCCAATGGGCATATTACCGTGAAACAATCATAATGCAAGCATAATGATTTGTATACATATGCAAATTTCATGTTTAGTTTGTTTAATATTACCATCTATTTATCACTTAAATATAGTACTTATCAGCAGTTATGACAATCTTTCATGAGGACTGACAATAAACATGGAGGAAAAATAAAAGTAATTATTTTTTCACAATGAATAGACTAACTAATATCTAGTTGTTGTTGTCGTGTTGTTGAAAATGATGCAATTAATTTATATTATGATTATGTAATATCTAATGAAGTAGCTATTACACAATAAATAATAAATAGAATATGTTTTACTGCGTCAGTGAAATTTGTAATTTTGCATTTAAAGAAGTGTTGTACTGTGCTTCAAACATATAATTTGTTATTTAACAGACCTTGGATTTCATCATCATGATCAAATTCTAGACATGTACCCCCAAGGGGTGTAAAGGAATGATAGTATTACATGAAAAACTTATATCACCACTAACTTCCTATCTACAATTTTCCTCAATCCCTAATCTTTCTTAGATCAAGTGTTTTATTTATAACCCACTCTAAGATCCATAAGTTAAAAGTGGCTTCAATACCGTACACAGATAATTTAGTGTTCTGAATAATTTTTCTTATTCCATATAACAAATTTAGTTTAATCCTTTATCCAAGTGAGCAAACAAAGTTTGCACCTGAAAATATCTTCAGGATTGGGGTAAGGTAGTACAACACCGGGAAACTCATAGCAAAGGTGGACCAAGCTAACATCACTCCTACTCAGTATCTCCCATAATGCAAAACACATCTCCTTGCAGATATGTATAATGTTATGCATTAATGGAAGGGCCACTACCTAGACTAGTTTCGACCTTTATTGAGGTCTCTTCGGTGGAAGCCAGGCCCAGAAGTGGAGATACCAGGCAGAAGCAATGGCGAGGTCATCTTTACCTACACGAGTTGAGGTGTGCCACCTTTTTATTAAATTACTCTGAATTTGAGATAGGATGTTAGCTTGGTCCACCTTTGCTATGAGTTGCCCAGTGTTGTACTACTTTACCCCAGTCCTGAAGATAATTTCAGGCACAAACTTTGTTTGCTCACACTTGGATAAAGGATTAAACTAAATTTATTATAGTCTAACCAAGTGAAAAATAAACTTTCAACATCTTTCTCTAAATCCAGAATAATTTAAAAAAAGGTGTCACACCTTTTGGCAACTCCTATAGGTAAAGATGAGCTCGCCATTGCTTCTGCATGATATCTCCACTTCTGAGCTTGGCTCCCAGGGAAGAGACCTCAATAAACGTCAAAACTAGTCTGGGTAGTGGCCCTTCCCTTAATGCATAACATTATACATATCCGCAAGGAGATGTGTTTTACATTAAGGGAGATACTGAGATGGGAGTGATGTTAGCTTGGTCCACCTTTGCTACGAGTTGCCCGGTGTTGTACTACCTTACCCCAGTCCTGAAGATATTTTCAGGCACAAACTTTGTTTGCTCACACTTGGATAAAGCATAAACTAAATTTATTATAGTCTAACCAAGTGAAAAATAAACTTTCAACATTATTCCATATAAATTTATTCAGTTGACTACCTACAATACCAGCTTTGTTGATTCTGAAGTCTATTTCCATATTCAATTTACATCTTCACTAAAAATTCTTTTACTTGTTCTACAGGTTCTCCATTCACAATGCAGCTGATATATTTTCAATGCTTCTGCCTATTATCATTGTCTTTGTTTTGTTATTCCTGACCTTCATATCATATCTATTACAACAATTATTCAACATTATTCAATTTTGATATCAGGTTTAATACCACTTTCCTTCATAATGTGATCCATATAGATAATGAATAACAGAGGAGATAATGTACAATCTTGTCTGACAGCAGATTTAACATAAAATCGTCTTCCTATAGTTCCTTCAATTCTAACTGCTAACTTACAACTCAAATAAAGACTAAGTATTGCTTGATATAATGCAACACTCACACCATACAACTATAGCGTTATGAATAGCATCTCTCTCTTGGCACCCTGTCATATAAGTTTTGCAGGTCTACGAAACTTAAATACAGATCTTTGTTATATTCGCATGATTTCTCAACTATTTGATGTAAATTGAAAATCTGATCCTAAAAGTCTCTATTTGGCATGAATCCAGCTTGTTTTCCTTCCACAATCCTTCTCAACCACTTCCCAAGTATACTTGCATAACCTTATCAGGAACATTCACTAGGGAAATACCTCTGTAATTCTCACATTCAGTTTTATTTCTCTTTTTATATATGGGTACTATGAGAGCTCTACTCCAATGATCGGGGATTCGTCCTTCTGTCCAGGTTTTCTGAATTATGCAGTGCAGCCACTAAGACTTTTATACCACCATACTTCAGCATTTCTGGCTGAATAGCATCTACTCCTGCTGCCTTTCCACATTTCAAGCCTTCATGGCTTTTTCTACTTCAAGTATGGATATGTATTCCTGACTATATGCCTGTTGAGTGTTTTTTTTTTACCACTGTGCTATCACTGCTGTTTCATCTGGCAATTTTTCGAAGTAATTACTCCATACTTCAAGGATATCTTTTCTCCATTTTTCATGTCACCTTTATCATCTCGAATTCCTTTACAGCACACTTTCCTCCATTTCTGAGCTTTTTCAACAACCTCCAGAATATCTTGCCACATTCTCATCATCATCATCATCGTCATCAAATTCCTGCCATGTACCCTCAAGGGGTGTACAGGATATGACAGTACTACATGAAAAAATTACATCATTACTAACTTCCTATCTACAATTTTCCTCCAAATCAGTCTGTTACTTGTCAAGACTCCAACATTATCAGATCTTATATTTCTATCGTCTAAGGCACTTTGTACGGTATCACTCCACCTATATCTTGATCTTCCTCTGGGTCGTTTTCCTGCCAACCTGGCAGAGAACACTTGTTTTGCTAATCTTTCCTCTCCCATTCTATTTAAGTGACCATACCACCTGAGATTAGCTCTGCTAACGCATTCCTGGATGCTGACAATGTCAAGTTCTTTCCTAATATCCTCATTTTTAATATGATATTGCCATTGATGCCATCTGTTCACGCCTCTAATCTTTCTCAGGACTCTCATATCTGCGGTCTCTAGTCTTTGGTCAAGTGTTTTACTTCTGACCCACCTCTCAGATCCATAAGTTAAAACTGGTTTGAACACTGTCTTCTATACAGCTAATTTAGTGTTCCGACTAATTTCTCTCTTATTCCATATGAATTTATTCAATTGACTTCCCACCATACCAGCTTTGCTGATTCTGTTGTCTATTTCTATATTTAATTTACCATCTTCAGTAAAAATTGTGCCTAAGTAGCTGAAATGTTTTACTTGTTCCACAGGTTCTCCATTCACAACACAGTTGACATTTTCAATGATTCTGCCTATTTTCATTGTCTTTGTCTTTTTATTGCTGACCTTCATACCATATCTATTACAAGAGCTATTCAATTTAGTCAGAGAATTTTGCAGACTTGTAGCGGATTTATTTAGAAGTATAACATCATCCGCATAAAGCAAAGAGCTGACATTAAAATCTCCAATTTTGATATCAGGTTTAATACCACTTTCCTTCATAATGTGATCCATATAGATAATGAATAACAGAGGGGATAATGTACATCCTTGTCTCATACCATATTTAACATTAAACCATCTTCCTGTACTTCCTTCAATTCTAACTGCTGACTTACAACTGAAATAAAGACTAAATATTGCTTGATATAATGCCCCATTGACACCATATAACTGCAGCGTATTGAATAGCTTCTCTCTTCGCACCTTGTCATATGCCTTTTCCAAATCGACAAAACTTAAATACAGATCTTTGTTATATTCCCATGCTTTCTCGACTATTTGTCGTAAAGTGAAGATCTGATCCTGACAGCCTCTATTTGGCCTGAATCCAGCTTGTTCTTCACCAAGCTTTTCTTCCACAATTCTTCTCAACCGTTTCTTAAGTATACTGGCATAGATCTTGCCAGGAACACTCAGTAGGGAAATACCTCTGTAATTCTCACATTCAGTTTTATTTCCCTTTTTATATATGGGTACTATGAGAGCTCTACTCCAATCATCGGGAATTCGTCCCTCTCTCCAGGCTTTCTGAACTATGCAGTGCAGCCACTGTAAGACTTTTATACCACCATATTCAGCGTTTCTGGTCAAATATCATCTACTCCTGCTGCCTTTCCACATTTCAAGCCTTTGATGGCTTTTTCTACTTCAAGTATGGATATGTATTCCTGACTGCATGCCTGGTCAGTGTTTTTTTATCACTGTGCTGTCATCACTGCTTGTTTCATTTAGCAGTTTTTCAAAGTAATTACTCCATACTTCAAGGATATCTTTTTCTCCTGTTTTCATGTCACCTTTATCATCTCTAACTCCTTTTACAGCACTCTTTCCTCCATTCCTAAGCTTCTTCAACAACCTCCAGAATATTTTGCCACCTTCTTGATATTTATTTTCTATATTCTTGCCAAAGTCCTCCCATGACTTTTGTTTAGCTAGTTTTACACACTGTTTAGCTTTCTTACATTTGTCTCTGTATTCTGTAAGAGTAAATGCTGACTTATTTGTCAGGCTCTTTTGATATGCTTTCTTCTTTTCCTTCACTGCCTCTTTAACTTCCTGTGTCCACCAGGGAGTTCTGATTTTTTTATCCTTGCACACAACCTCACCACATGCCTCTCTGGCAGAATCAATCAATGTTTTCTTCAGAGTTTGCCACTGAATCTCCAAGGTTTGATTCCTGTTCTCAAACTCTTTCATTTTCTTTTCAATAATCTTTCTGTATTTTAGTCTACAGTTCACATCTGAGAGCTGCTCAACTATTATTCGCTTTAAAACTTTCTTACATGTTATTCTTTTCATTATGTAATTCAGTTTTATCCTGCTCAAGACTAAATAGTGATTGCTTCCAATTTCAAATCCTCTGTACACTCTGGTGTCCTGCACCAGGGAGAAGACATCACTATCAACAATAACATAGTCAATGAGACTTTTCTTATTCCTAGCCTCTTCTCTCCATGTGAATTTGTGCACATTTTTATGTTGGAACATGGTGTTAGTAATAACCAGTCCATGTCCTGAGCAGAAATCCAACAGATATTTGCCATTATTATTAGCTTTGCTCTTTTCTCCAAATTTTCCCAAAATATTTTTGTATGTCTCACAATCATTTCCTACTCTGCTATTTAGATCCCCAACAAGGACCAACTTTTCCTTTTTCATTGTGTCAGTTGCATTTTCTAGAGCGTCAAAATATTCCTCCACTTCTACCTTAGTAGAACCTTCTGTGGGACCATAGGCACAAATAAGTCTCATTGTCCAGTTCCCCATTCTCATATTTGCCCACATTACTCTACTTGAGACTGACTGCCATTCAAGAAGATTAGCCTCCTATTTTGTGTTGAATACTATGGCTATTCCTTCTTTTCCTTGATTGTCATTGCCTGAATATAACATTTTGCATTTATTGCTTAGAAAGATCTCACCAGTTTTGATCTTTTTTGTTTCAGTCACCCCTATTATGTCGATCTGGTACTTATCTAATTCCTCAGCTAGCTCCATTTCTTTGCCATTCAGGCTTCTTACGTTGATAGTACCGATCTTTAACTTTGGTGATGTTGAGTTGGGGTTTGTTTTCAGATTTGTTTTCTGAATATTTTCAGAGTTGCCACTTTCTTGACATTTATTTTCTACATTCTTACAAAAGTCTTCCCATGAGTTTTGTTTAGCTAGTTTTACAGAGTGTTTAGCTTTCTTACGTTTGTCTCCATATTCTCTAAGAGCACAAGCTGACTTATTTGTCAGGAACTTTTTGATATGTTTTCTTCTTTTCCTTCACTGCCTCTTTAACTTCCTGTGCCCACCATGAAGTTCTGATTTTTCTATCCTTGTAGACAACCTCACCACATGCCTCTCTGGCTGAATCAATTAGTGTTTTCTTCAATGCTTGCCACTGAATCACCAAAGTTTGGTTCCTGTTCTCAAACTCTTTCATTTTTTCTTGGATAATGCTTGTGTATTTTAGTCTACAGTTCATATCTAAGAGCTGCTCAACTTTTATCTGGTTTAGAACTTTTTGCATGTTTTTGTTTTCAGTATGAAATTCAATTTTATCCTGCTGAAGACTAAATGGTGATCACTTCCAATTTCAAATCCTGTATACACTCTAGTGTCCTGCACCAGTGAGAAAACATCACTATCAACTATAACATAGTCAATGAGACCTTTCTTATTCCTTGTCCCTTCTCTCCATGTTAATTTATGCACTTTTTTTGTATTTTAATAGAGATGAGACCTCCACATAGCCTTTAAAGGAATGCAGAGAACTGACCAGGGCTGCTTACCTAATGTGTAATCCTCACCTTCTCTAGGTGCACCCTGTTAGGTGTCTACCTGGATACTAAATGTTCAAGGATGGGCTGGCAATTTGGGATTTAGCTGATCAAAATGTATTCTTATTAGCTTAAACCACAAATTTGAAAATTCTGCTATTAAAAAAAAATAAAAAAGCAGGCAGTACTTTTTTTTTTAACAATAGGCATGGCTATATCAACACCAGGAGGCAAAAATCATCTACTTAAAAAAAAAAACTTAATGCTAAAGTGGGATAGGCAAATGTCTGAATAAATACCTAGATTAGTCTCCTGGAGACTGAAAACATTATTCAACCATTCAGGCATCTACTATCTAAATAATTATTTCACTGGACAAGAATATAATTTATGATTTTGAGAATATTTATCCCTAATTAAAAGAATAAGGCATCAGATTATTGCTGATATCACCCTGACAGACACTACCTAACATGCAATGGTAGAAATATTAAAAATCAAAAAGCCAATGTAACATATGTAACATAATAGAAATGCATAAAATAAATTATAATCGAAGAGTTATGGCAATATTTTCAATATGGAAAATGAGAGTGAGATAGCATCACAACATATATTCAGCATATTTTGCTGGGTTTTATATTACAACCTTTTAGATTATCTTACAATATAAGTAGAATAAAACTACCAATATTTAAGCATATCAATAGTGTTTTCCAAGTGTTAACTTCTGTTTATGAGAGCTCATAAAATTTAAAAGTGGTCTGTGAAGGGTGCTCTGCATTACTGGATATCAGAGACAGCTTAGTACAATAGACAATTGCTATAGTGAGCTTCTAGGGAGGACAGAGACATTGTTCATTTATAATGCAAGGTTCACTACTGTGAATCTAGATTATAATAAATTTAGTTTAATCCTTTATCCAAGTGCGAGCAAACAAAGTTTGCACCTGAAAGTATCTTCAGGACTGGGGTGAGGTGGTACAACACCGGGCAACTCGTTGCAAAGGTGGAGCAAGCTAACATCACTCCTATCTCAGTATCTCCCATAATGCAAAACACATCTCCTTGTGGATATATGATAAGGGAAGGGCAATTAGCTAGACTAGTTTCGACCTTTATTGAGGTCTCTTCAGTGGGTGCCAGGCACAGATGTGTTTCAATTGAATAAACTTTCAAAATGTGAATCTAGAGTAAAAATATTAATCCCTGCACCCTGTTCTCATTAAATGAAAGAAAGCCAAATTTTCATCAAGTTTTTGGTTTACTATTTTCGGTTTTGGTTTTAGTCACTATTTTTATTGAATGCTGCATGTTTTAGCTGTGTCTACAATGTTTATTAATAGTGTTATGCATTTGTAATAGTATAAAGTTGACATTTGAATGTTTTATTCATTTTGTGTAGCTATAAAATGGATACATATCCAATAAAGCATTCAAAAATATGTACTCTCTCTCTCAGCACACATCCACAACTCAACAAATTGACAATGATTGTGGGTGTTGGTTTTGGTACTATTAATGTGATTTTAAAGTGGTTTAGAAAGACAGGTAACTTTTCTCCTGACAGAAAAGGAAAATGTGGGCAAAAAAGGAAAACTACACTTACTCAATATCATTTACTAGTTAGGAAAAGCAAAATGAATCTCAGATTGTCTGCTGTAGACTTAAATAGAAACTCTGCAGCTAGTGGGATTCATGTTTCTGACATGAGAGTCCCTCAAAGACTGTTGGAAGCTGAGAGGACTTGATGTGGGCTATGCAGAAAAAGAGGCTCCAGTGGGCAAACGTGTACAAAGATTGGACTGTTGAGAAATGAAAGAAGGTCATATTCTCAAATGAGAAAACTATTTCTATGTCCAAAGAGAGTGAGTAACCTGTTCGCAAATCAGTAGCTGAGAAGACTTCTCCCACCTACCTTCAACAAGCTCTAAACACCTGGCTAAAAAGATGTTATGAGGTAGTTTTACATGTGGTGGTCCAGGATCACTTGTGCCTGTTGATGGTATGATGAAAAATAACCAATACATGAAAATACTGGGAAAAAAGAGCAGTCCCACAGATCCAGAAAGACAGAGACCTCATCTTCCAACAGGATTTCGTTCAATGCCACACTTCAAAAAAGGTGAAAGAGTTCCTCAATAATTACAACATCCAATTTATTCTGTGGCCAGGTAACTTTTCCGACATTAACCCAATATAAAATTTGTAGACCATAGTGAAAAAGAGACTTGGAAAATTAAATTGTGATACAAAGGATAACTTAATACAACCAATTATAAAAGTATGGTTTTGATGCAGAAATAAGAAAAACATGTTCTACGTTAGTAGAGTCCATGTCTGAGTGAATTAATGAACTATTAGGAACAGAGGAGTACATATGATTATTATTTGAATTTAATTTTTGTACTTATTTTCTTGCAAAATTAAAATTTTTATTTAAATGTATTTGAATTAATTTGTAAATGTTTGGATTAATCTGCCACTGTAAATGAAAAGGTAGTGCAAAGTGGAAAATTTAAGAGAAATGCAAACAGAAATACATATCAACACTTCAGATCGAAAAAAACCATTAAAAATTTCAAATATGGAAAGGTAGCTGGAGTAGTGATATTCAAACAGAAATGCTCAAATATGGAAATATAAAAGGTTAATTCAGAGGGCCTGGTCAAAAGGTTGAATTCCAGAAGACTGGAGTTGAGCTCTCATAGTTCCCATTTATTAAAAAAAAAAATGGCCAAATTGAATGTGAGAATTACAGAGGAATATTTCTACTAAATGTTACAGATAAAATTTATGCAAACATTCCTGAAAAGAGATTGAAAAAAAAAAAAAAATTGTGGAAGAGAAACTGTGAGAACAAGTGAGATTCAAGCCAAATAGAGGTTGTCAGAATCATATTTTTAACTTTACAACAAATAGTTAAGAAATCATGGAAAAGTGACAAGGATCCATATTAAGTTTTGTAGATATGATCTTGAAAAGGCATAAGACAGTGTCCAGAGAGAAAAGCTTTTCAAAACACTACAATTATATGGGGTAAATGGAACATTATACAGACCAATACACAGACTATAATCTAAGTTGTAAGCCAACAGTTAGAATAGAAGAAATACAGGAGGATGGTCTGATGTAAAATCAGGATTAAGACAAGGAAGCACATTGCCTCCACTGTTATTCATCACTTAGATGGATTGCATTATGAAAGAAAGTGGCATTAAGCCTGATATTAAAATCAGAAATCAAACTTATTTCTTTGCTGTATGCAGGTGATGTACTCATAAAAACATCAAGTGTAAATCTTCAGGATTCTCTAACTAAATTAAATAACAGTAACAAATATGGCATGAAAATTAGCAATAAAAAGACCAAAAACATGAAAATAGTCAGGAACCCAGAAAACTTCAGCTGGATTCTCAATGAAGAACCTATAGAACAAGCAAAACATTTCAGCTATTTAGGCACAGTTTTATTGATAATGACAAATTTAGAAATAAACAACAGGATAAGCGGGATGCTTAAGGGTCAAAGCTGTATAACTGAGAGGAGACCTCCACATAGCCTTTAAAGGAATGCGGAGAACTGACCAGGTCTTCTGCTCTAATGTCCAATCCTCACCTTCTCGTGGTGCACCCTGTTCGGTATCTACTTGGATACTGAACGAACGAGGATGGGCTGGCAATTTGGGATTTAGCCGACCAAATTGTATTCTTATTGGTTAAACCAAAATAAAAAAATGGTACAACATGACAAAATTTCATGCTGGCTGGGACTTTGACTGGTTTAATAAGGCACCCCATTGTTTTCGCAAGGGAAAAAGGGCGAACAGCGAAAATTCAGCTACTGGAACAAATCTGAAAACACACCCCAACTCAACATCACCAGAGTTAAAGATCGGTACTAACAACATAAGAAGCCTGAATGGCAAAGAAACGGAGCTAGCTGAGGAATTAGATAAGTACCAGATCGACATAATAGGGGTGACTGAAACAAAAAAAAAAAAAAAAAAAAAAAAAAAAGCTGGTAAGATCATTTTGTATTTATTGAGGGCAATAAATACAAAATGTTATATTCAGGCAATGACAATCAATGAAAAGAAGGGGTAGCCAGAGTATTCAACACAAAATATGACGCTAATCTTCTTGAACGGCAGTCAGTCTCAAGTAGAGTAATGTGGGCAAATATGAGAATGGGGAACTGGACAATGAGACTTATTTGTGCCTATGGTCCCACAGAAGGTTCTACTAAGGTAGAAGTGGAGGAATTTTTTTGAGGCTTTAGAGAAAGCAACTGACACAATGAAAAAGGAAAAGTTGGTCCTTGTTGGGGATCTAAATAGCAGAGTAGGAAATGATTGTGAGACATACAAAAATATTCTGGTAAAATTTGGAGAAAAGAACAAAGCTAATAATAATGGCAAATATCTGTTGGATTTCTGCTCAGGACACTAACACCATGTTCCAATATAAAAATGTGCACAAATTCACATGGAGGAGGCAAGGAATAAGAAAAGTCTCATTGACTATGTTATTGTTGATAGTGATGTTTTCTCCCTGGTGCAGGACACCAGAGTGTACAGAGGATTTGAAATTAGAAGTGATCACTATTTAGTCTTGAGCAGTATAAAATTGAATTTCATATTGAAAAGAATAACACGTAAGAAAGTTTTAAAGCGAATAAAAGTTGAGCAGCTCTCAGATGTGAACTGTAGACTAAAATACACAAAGATTATTGAAGAAAAAATGAAAGAGTTTGAGAACAGGAATCAAACCTTGGAGATTCAGTGGCAAGCCTTGAAAAAAGCTCTGATTGATTCAGCTAGAGAGGCATGTGGTGAAGTTGTCTGCAAGGATAGAAAAATTAGAACTCCATGGTGGACAGAGGAAGTTAAAGAGGCAGTGAAGGAAAAGAAGAAAGGATATCAAAAGTTCCTGGCAAATAAGTCAGCTTGTGCTCTTAGAGAATACAGAGACAAATGCAAAAATGCTAAACACTGTGTAAAACTAGCTAAACAAAAGTCATGGGAGGACTTTGGAAGAATATAGAAAATAAATATCAAGACGGTGGCAAAATATATCCTGGAGGTTGTTGAAGAAGCTTAGGAATGGAGGAAAGAATGCTGTAAAAGGAGTTCAAGATGATAAAGGTGACATGAAAATGGGAGAAAAAGATATCCTTGAAGTATGGAGTAATTACTTTGAAAAACTGCTAAATGAAACAAGCAGTGATGATAGCTCAGTGGTAAAAAACACTAACCAGTCATGCAGTCAGAAATACATATTCATACTTGAAGTAGAAAAAAAAAACCCATCAAAGGCTTGAAATGTGGAAAGGCAGCAGGAGTAGATGATATTCGACCAGAAATGCTGAAGTATGGTGGTATAAGAGCCTTACAGTGGCTGCACTGCATAGTTCAGAAAGCCTGGACAGAGGGACGAATTCCCGATGATTGGAGTAAAGTTCTCATAGTACCCATATATAAGAAGGGAAATAAAACTGAATGTGAAAATTACAGAGGTATTTCCCTACTGAGTGTTCCTGGCAAGATCTACGCAAGTATTATTATTATTATTGTTCCGGGAAACTCCAAGGAGTCGACAGACTCATCGAGGGAGGCCCTAACATCATGTCAAGAACAACTATTCAACATTCACACAGTATCTATCATACCTTGCCTTGAACTCATTCACGGTCGTAGCACCCACAACAGACTCTGGAAGCTTATTCCACTCATTTACCACTCTCCAAGTAAAGAACCTAGCTCTAACACCCTTGTCAACCACGCTCTTGCCCAGCTTCCATGCATGGCCCCTAGTCCTCCCACCACCAGTCATATTTTCAAAAATATCTTCTGGATCAATCTTATAAAAACCCTTCAGTAATTTGAATGTCTCAATCATATCACCCCTCCTTCACTCCTGGGCACAGAAGTCCAGATGGGGTCTTATCAAGGCTCGATACAGAGGAACAACAACTTGTTCGTCTCTGCATGTTGAAGTATTTTTCAGAAGCCAAGTGATTTGGTGAGCTGTTTTAGTTACTTTTGCAATGTGCCCCCTAAACTTCAACTCCCTATCCACCAACACTCCCAAATCCCTGGCCTCATCAATCTCCTGGAGTATGATTCCACCAATGCGATATACTGCTGCTATTCTTTTCACCCCAAAGTGCATAACCTTACACTTTGCCACATTAAATTGACATCCATTTTTCCTAGCCCAGTCCTCCAAACTATCCAAATCATCCTGTAAAATTTTGACGTCTTGTGCACTCACAATTGCTCTACCCAACTTTGCATCATCAGCAAACAAGTGAACACTTCCTCTCAGATCCTTTCCAATATCATTGATGAACAAATTGAAAAGTAGTGGTCCAAGAACAGAGCCCTGTGGCACTCCACTAGTCACAAGACGTCTTTTAGACTCCACTCCTGAATAAACCACTCTTTGATATCTCTCCTTCAACCACCCTCTTATCCATCTCACCAACCCTATATCTATACCCATCTGCTCCAGTTTACTGATTAGGGTTCCATGTGGTATCCTATCAAAGGCCTTGGCAAGGTCCAGTAGTATCACTGTAAACCCATTACCCCTATCCAGTTCAGCCGTCACTGTGTTATAAAACGTGAGCAAGTTACTGAGGCATGATCTACCCTTCACAAAACCATGTTGTCCCCCATACAATATCCCATTTTCATCTATCCAATCCTGTATTCTTTTCTTGACTAATTTCTCTAAGACCTTGACAATGATTCCTGATATGCTAATCGGTCGGTAATTTACAACAGCAGTCTTGGAACCTCCTTTATGCAGTGGAACCATTTTCCCCTCTTTCCACCCGCTCGGGACTAACCCAGACCCGAGACGCAAATTAAACAAAATGGTCAAGGGTACTGACAATTCTTTAGCTGCTTCTCGTACAACACGAGCTGGTATACCATCCAATCCCACAGATGTATTGACATTGAGGTTATGCAATAGACTACTCACCTCCACTTCATTCACCACAATTCCCGTATAATCTACTGGTTTATTCGTTTCTGCAATGTCACCACCTGGATGATATACTTTTGCAAAGTGCTCACTCAGTAACTCAACTATCTCAACTGATTCAGTTACCTCCCTACCATCGGCATTCTTTAAAATCAATCTGCCATGTACATTTTTCCTTTTACTTGCTACATATCTAAAAAACTGTTTAGATTTCTCTTTAGCCTGCATGGCCAATGTTCTTTCGTAATCCTTTTTTGCTTTTCTTACCACACTCGTCACCTTTCTGGCCTGCGCTTTATACCGTTCATGTGCCTGCCGGTCACCCTTCTCCTTAAATTCCCTCCATAGTTGTTTCTTTTTTTGCAACTCAAGCTTAATGGTGTTATTCATCCATTTAACCCCTACTTGATTTATTATTCGGACTCTAGGTATACAGTCAGCCATTGCTTCATGCAAGCACTTCTTAACTACCTCCCATGCACTATCAACTTCTAGTCCTTGCAGTTGTACATGCCATGGCACTGAACCAATCAAACTCCTACGCTTATCATACTTTCCAGCCCGATAATTCCACATGTACCCTGTCGTAATTGAAAATTCTACACCTTTAGCCACCTCCCAAGTTAATAAATCCCAACTCTCACCGATTGGTGGCAATGTGGTCATATTTGTTACAGCCAAATCCTCAGATGTAATTACTAGGTCAAGCACTCTCTGACCCCTAGTATTTTCCATTACATGCTGTCGCAGATAGTTATCCCTTAATAACCGCATAAAATCCAGTTCCTTCCTCCCGTGTGTCCTCTCCTCACTCCAATCAATGCGACCATAGTTGAAATCTCCCATAAAAATCACCCTCCTTCCACCCATTTCTTCTATTTGCTTGTGCATACTGTCACCACCGTCTTTTCCATCACCTTGTCTATAGCAGCACCCAATTGTATATTTAGTTCTGCTAGCCACAATCTCACACCAAATGGCCTCAAATGTGCTCTTTTCTCTATCCTGCAATTCAACTTCTATTCCCCTTGGCTGGAGCTCATCAGCTATCATCAACAATACTCCTCCCTCCCCCATTTTATTCTCTCTGTCATTCCTGAACACACTATACCCATCACATTCAATCCCACTAGTTATATCATCTACAGTCAGCCATGTTTCACTAATACCTATAACCTGTGGTCTGGAAGTGCCAACCATAGCCAAAAACTCTTCCTTCTTGTTCCTAATACTCCTAGTATTAGACACGTTTGAGAAGAATTGTGGAAGAAAAGCTTGGTGAAGAACAAGCTGGATTCAGGCCAAATAGAGACTGTCAGGATCAGATCTTCACTTTACGACAAATAGTCGAGAAAGCATGGGAATATAACAAAGATCTGTATTTAAGTGTTGTTGATTTGAAAAAGGCATATGACAAGGTGTCAAGAGAGAAGCTATTCAATATGCTACAGTTATATGGTGTCAATGGGGCATTATATCAAGCAATACTTAGTCTTTATTTGAGTTGTAAGTCAGCAGTTAGAACTGAAGGAAGTACTGGAAGATGGTTTAATGTTAAATTTGGTGTGATACAAGGATGTACATCATCCCCTCTGTTATTCATTATCTATATGGATCACATTATGAAGGAAAGTGGTATTAAACATAATATCAAAATTGGAGATGTTAATATCAGCTCTTTGCTTTATGTGGATGATGTTATACTTCTAAATAAATTCACTACGAGTCTGCAAGATTCTATGACTAAATTGAATAACTGTTGTAATAGATATGGTATGAAGGTCAGCAACATTTCAGCTACTTAGGCACGATTTTTAGTGATGATGGTAAATTAAATATAGAAATAGACAACAGAATCAGCAAAGCTGGTATGGTGGGAAGTCAAATGAATAAATTCATATGGAATAAGAGAGAAATTAGTCAAAACACTAAATTAGCTGTATACAAGACAGCATTCAAACCAGTTTTAACTTATGGATCTGAGTACTGGGTCAGAAATAAAACACTTGACCAAAGACTAGAAACTGCAGATATGAGAGTCCTTAGAAAGATTAGAGGCGTGAATAGATGGCATCAATGGCAATATCATATTAAAAACGAGGATATTAGGAAAGAACTTGATGCGTTAGCAGAGCTAATCTCAGGTGGTATGGTCACTTAAACAGAATGGGCGAAGAAAGATTAGCAAAACAAGCGTTCTCTACCAGGTTGGCAGCAAAACGACCCAGAGGAAGACCAAGATATAGGTGGATTGATACGGTATAAAGTGCCTTAGACGATAGAAATATAAGATCTGATAATGTTGGAGTCTTGACTTGTAACAGACTGATTTGGAGGAAAATTATAGATAGGAAGTTAGTAATGATGTAATTTTTTTCATGTAGTACTATGATATCTTGTACACCCCTTGAAGGTACATGACAGGAATTTGATGATGACAACAGGATAAGCAAAGATGGTATGTTGGGGAACAAGTTGGTGAACAATTTATATGGAATTTATCAAGAATGTGTTTTTTTTTTTGATCACAGACTAGACACCAGAGATACGAGCTTTCTGAGAAAAATCAGGAGAGTGAACAGTCATCAATGGCAGAATCATAATAAAAATGAAGACGTTAGAATGGACCTTGCACTGTTATCATTCAAGAATGTGTGAGCAGAGCTAATGTATAGCCACTGAAACAGAATGGGTGGAGGAAAGTTAGCAAAGCATGTGTTTGATGCCAAGCTGTCAGGAATGAATGAATGAGACCAAAAGGAAGATCAAAGTCTAGGTGATCTGAGTCAGTCAGAAGTCCCTTAGAAGCAAGACATGTTGGATGTGACAAGATTGGAGTGGAGTGCTGACAAGTATTTTGTTGACAGGAATTAATAATAATATGAAGTTAATCATGTAGCGCTGTTATAGTAGTCTGAACACCTCCTCGTGGGTACATATCAGGAAAGTGATGATGACTGGTGTTACTTGGTAACTGCAGTGATATGTATTTAACAACTAATGTAATCATACATGCACTGCAAAATGGCATCTCTCCCCCACTTCCCAATATAAACTTTTCATTATTCTCTTATGAGTTGTGTTTTCACTATTTGGTACTCGAAACAGTACAATGAAAAGCAAAAATTTCTCCAGAATTGCTGCACATAACTTCCTGTGATGGTTGATCGCCATATCAACTGCTAAAACTAGACAATAGTGCTGCATCAGGTATATTGTGTAATATACTACATGTTGTTCACCAGCGGACAACATGTAGTATATTACACTATAGCCCATAACTGAGTAACAGAGATAAAGATGTGATACCTTTTGGTAGGCTTCCAATACAAGACAAACAGACTTTCAAGTCCATATTGCAAATAACATTATGGCAGCCTGCCTGGAAAAAAAAATTTTTTTTTTTTTGAGCTAGATGTTTAGAGCAAAAGCAACCAAAACACATGTGCTATTTTTTTTAATGACAAATCTAACCATAAAAGTAAACTTATAGCACAACTTCACATTAATAACATGGATTAAATAAACTGAAACCATGTTTTGAAGGCTAAATATGGTTTTTTCATATCATCGAAACAAGTAAGATAGTCAAACACTAGGTAATGAAAATCATCTCATCTACCACATAAAAATTAAGATAATATTGTGTACTTACCATTCAGACTTCGAACACACTTTGGATCTAAGTTTTTTAAAAGACTGACATCCCTTAAATCTTGATCTTCTGGTATATCTTTCAAAGCAAGTCTTGCAAAAAGCATATCAAGCTAAAATATAAAAAAGTGAATTATTATATTGTACTAAACATACTATAGTACAATGAAATACATTAGAGTGATCAACTCCATAATGACTAGTCGCTAGACAATGAATATTATTTATCAGCTTATGACTACAAAAGGAAATTATACATTATTCTGAAAAGTACCATGATTGTCATTAATTGAATACATTTCCATAGAGCAGGATTAAAAAATTCCTATTATTCAAACCAAGAAAAAAAAGGAAACAGAAGTTAAAACGAAAGAAAATAGGTTATCACACCGATATTCGATGTATTCAAAAACACTGCACCTACTGTGGTATTTGGAAGACTCCTTGACCAGAAAAGCTGAGAAAGAGTATAATTTTCCATGTCAGATCGAGTCCCTCCCTATCTGCAGGTTTTTCCAAGGTGAATAGTTTCTGGTTGATAATAACAAAATAAGCTCACAAGGGGATGGATGAGTGACCTTAGGAGAAGGTGGTAAGTTTTGAAGCAGGAATGGCATTAAATGTAATGAGGATAGCACGTAAATTCCAATATATTTGCATAAATAAAATTATTCCAAAATCAAGCCAAATGATCTTCTAGTTTTAAGAAATGTGGAAAACATCAATGAGCAATTGATGAAAAACAAAATATAAACATATTCATTCTGGACAGAACAAGCTGAGGCTTCCTTCACATGCAGCCTTAACTATCCAAAACTATACTTGGCATGATTTATTTGCACCCTCAAGGACTCACTTTAGTGAGTACGAGAGTGGCAAACCCAAGGTACCTGATGCTGGACCTGCCTCGTATAATATATATCTGTTATATTATCTGTAGATTGGTCCCCCCCCCCCCCCGTCTTTCTTTTCTTCTGGTTCCTTCTCCCAATGCTATTCGAGAGCTAAGGGGTGAATCTTTCCTATTTTGTTATTTCATTTCATCTTATGGGCTGGTCCAACAGCCAGAGACAGCAGCACTATCATTGGACACCTTGTGCTTTGGCTAGTAGCCAATTCGCAAGTATTATAATTACTTTCAAGTCTCAAAAAAAGAATTCAAGGACTGCTCAAAATGGAAATAATCCTAGACCAGCTAAAGATACTGACTGGAAAAAGATCACTCATTTTGCTATCTGGAATGTAAGAAGTTCATCTTACAAATAAAACCAAATAGATGAAATTCTATATCAAAAGAAAATCAAAATAGCAGTATTCACTGTAGCAAAGAAATATCAGGGAACCAAAGAAACTGATAACTACATACATATCTATATGTGTAGTACCAGAGAGAGCAGGAGTATCAATCATGATTCACAAATCCTTAAAGACAATATCAATAACTATAAATATGGGAACAAAAGGATATTACAACTCAGAATGAAACTTGATAGAGGATATCTCACAGTTCTTGGATTATATGCTCTGGAGGAGGGGAGAGAAGAGGAAAGTTCGGACTTCTATAACCAACTCCAAAATATAACAGAAAAAATAAACAAAAATGACATGTTATTACTGCTGGGTGATTTAAATGCTCGTGTAGGCAATATGAAAATCCACAATCATGTCGGAACTATCGGAGAATTAGTAAAAAATAGAAACGACTAAAGATTAATCGACTTCTCTATCTATAATAATTACTTCCTGTCATCTAAGAATAATGAATACAATGTTCAAACACAAAGACGTCCATAAATTCACATGGTTAGCAAGAGGATTGAAATCTATTATAGACTATACCATAGCAAATAATAAAATAGGTAGATTCATTCTTGATGTTAGAGTCTTCTGAGGTTTTGAAATTTAATCAGATCATTATCTATGTGACATCAATATGGTTGATGGATAAAGTACCAGTATCCATTAGACAACTGAGAACTTAGGTTCAAAGTCAGCTCATTATCTGACTCCGGTAAAAGAAAACTAATCAGCAAAAAATAGGAAAAATTACAGCAACTATCCTCAGATGAATCTATTAATGAAGAGTGGAATTATCTCTGCAATAATTCTTGGGAATGAAAACACAATGGAAAAGAAAAACAGGTCTTCATAACTGGGACCCAGAAATCAGAAAAATCATAGATGAAAGCCTATAAAAAATGGTTAAGCACAAATAAAATAGAAGATGAAATTGGATATATATACAAACATAATAGCATAAAGTGAAAGACCTAAAAGACAGAGTTCAATGGCACAATTTTATTACCAATCTAGAAAACAACATGGATAAATCTCAAACACAAATATAAATTTATAAGACACATGGATAATAGCCTTAGAGAACCAATCAAGATCAATACCATACTTTTGGAGGACTGGCTTAAATACTATAAATTATGGACAATGGATGACAACCCACTCTCTCAGAGCCATTATTTTCAAATAATGGTCAACAAACTTCTTTACTCTTGAAGATTTAAAGTCAACACTTAAACATTGCAAGAACCAGGAGAGGATGGTATCAATATGGATCTTTTGAAATGTTCTGGAGACACCTTCAGATACAAACTACTAGAAATCATGAATAAGATCCTAAATGGCCAATTACCACCAGAAAACTGGCAAAATGCTATGATTGTCGCCATCTTCAACAAAAGACAATATTAAAGAATGTCAAAACTATAGAGGCATTAGCCTTTTAAATACCAGATATAAAATATACTCAATTCTCTTAAAGATTAAATTAAACAAATATTATGAAAATACTTTTTGAGAGGAACAAACTGGTTTCTGTAAAGACTGCACTGATGCCTTTTTTCACTCTCAAGCTTTTGATAGAAAAAAGAAGAGAATTCAATTTAGAGATCCATATATTATTCATCGATTATATAAAAAGGCATTTGATAAAGTCAATCATAATAAGCTACTTGAAATTTTAAGAGATGACAGCATTCCTAACCAGTTAATTAAAAAGAGCCACACAAAAATAAGAGAGGAGGAAAACAACCAGTTTTGGCATTCAAATAAATGATTGCATCAACATTGACAATTTTTATCCCAATGAGAAGGTTCTAATTGAAGATAATGAAGATTCACTATAGTGAGCAACTTTTTCATTAAATGTAATAGCAAAACCATACAATATGGAAATCTCCGCTCCCAAAACCAAAGTCATGGCATTTAAAGGCCGAGACCCAATTAGAAGCAAAAATTACATCAATGATTATCTAAATTACATCTAAGCCAGGCATGACCAACTTCATTCTATATGAGGGACAATATATGATGAGTGGTAACATCACTGGTCCGCACACTTTTAGACAGAACTTAAATAAAAATAAACTCTGCATTTTTTCAAGGCAATGGTTATGTATTGAATTACTATATTTGTTAAATCATTTTACTACTGGGAGAACAATATAAAATACTTGATTGATTTTAATATAAGTTGTTAAATTAAATTTAATTACATATTTCTGATGTAACAATTTAATGAGAACACTGTGGGTGCTCATGTGCTGCAAAAAGTTCATCAAAGTCGAATTTCAACAATGATGACGATATTTGTAACAAATCCTGAAGGTGGTCACATCAGTTAGTTGGCTTCTTTGTGACAATTTAACTGTCCTCATAGTTGAGAAAGTGCATTCACATATGCATGTGATTCCAAACGTAGATGCAATTCTCAAGCTGAAATCACTCAATGCAGGATATTTTTCCCTTGGTACCAGTTTCCAAAAGTCAATGCCTATCTCCACCCTTGACTGGAAAAAGGGGTTCACTTTGAAGGTCACACAACTCCAATTGAATAGTGTCATGCTGCTCTGAAATGCCACATTTCATTGGGTTGTTAAATAATGTCAGTTGTGGTCATGTCACTGAAGTCAGAAAATCGCTTACTGAATTGCTCAAAAAGTTGGTCTAACATTGGCACAGAAAACTTGAAGTCAATGTCATGGCTCTCCTCCATCAACTCCCTGCAGGAAGGGAAATGTACCAAGTTTCCTCTGACTACAGTGAATTTAAAAACCTTCAGTCAACTTATGAACCATCTTGGTGTCCAACTAAATCTGAGATTGTTTGGATACGTCCCTGTAACTTCATGTTGAGTTCATTCATGTGGTGTGTGATGTCTGTTAGAAAGGTGAGTAAGCTGTTAAAATGAGAATCACATAGTTTTGTGATTAGTTCTTTGTTTGTCTTCTCGTGTTCCTCTAAAAACTGTTTTATTTCCTTTCTCAAAACAAAAAACCATTTCAAATAGTTCCCTCTACTTAGCGAACGTACTTCTGTGTACAACACTAAATCGTCATATTCTGCCTCCATTTCTGTTAGAAAAGAAAGAAACTTGCGGTGTGTCAAGACCCAATTTCCACCCTTAATTAGATTCACACACTTCATTACAGTTTTCATAACATCCTCTATCTTCAGAATTTTACCACACAGAGCCTCCTGATGTATATAATGCAGTATAATACAGGGCAACTGATTCCAGCATTCCTTAGTAAGCCAACTAAGCTTGCTTGAGTACCACGCATTGATTTGTTGCCATCTGTCACAATGGCTGTGAGATTGTTGATGTCACCAGTACCATTTACAACCTTCATAACTGCATCATAAATGTTTTGACCTTTGGCTGTGTTATGCAATGATTCTAATGCTAGTAGCTCTTCATTAATAACAGTCTTTGGAAACAGTTCAAATGAAAATCAGAGTTGAGCTGTATCTGTTATGTCAGTTGATTCATCCAGAGCCAATGAGAAGTAAGCTGAATCTGTAATAACACTTTTTAATTTATTTAATATGTGAGAACCTATTTCCTCGACTCTTTTTGTTACAGTTTGTTTTGATAGTGGGATGCTTTCAAACTCATTGGCAATTTTATCTTCCCCAAATGCACGTGCCATTTTCACAGAACAGTGTTTTACAAATTCATCATCAGATAATGATTTTTTTGCTTTTGCTATCTCGGAACTTACAACAAACAATGCCAAGAGTGAGCTTTTTTGTATTGATGTTGGTTTAGTAAAAATAGGTTTCTGAGCACTGACCTTTCTCTTCAAATTATGTACAATTTTAGTATGTACTTGCCCAACGTATTCTTGGTATTTAGTGGCATGGTGCTGTATGTAGTGGTGTTTGAGGTTATATTCCTTGTGCACAGACAATACTTGCAAACACACAAGGCACTGTGGCTTGTTGTCGTTATTGTTTATAAAGAGAAATTCATTTTCCCATTTCTCCTGAAATGACCTGTTTTCTTCACATATCTTATGTTTCTTACTCATAGTACACAAAGGCTGAAGTAACTGACCAGGGGACACAAACTGCAACAATAACACTATTAACTGTGAAACTGAGTCTCTGAAACTGATCACTGTAACCAGAGCAGAGCAAGTGACTTTCAATGATGCATTACTCTGGAGCTCACAGAAATCTACCATTTCCACTACTACAACTCGCACATAGAAGCAGTAGATTTTATAATTTGAGTAATCTTTTTAAAGCAATTCTGATTCTGTGTTGAGAATATAAATTGTTTCCAACATCAGAAATAATGAATATAACTAGTATATTAATCAGAAAATCTGTGGTCGAAACTAATAGCTAATTTGATAATACAATAACTATTTGATAATACATATAATTTAATCTAGTTTTTATCTATGTGATTTTGTGCAGCCGCGGGCTGCACAAAATCACATTGCGGGCCGCATGCGGCCCGAGGACCTGCTGTTGGCTATCTATGATCTAAGCTACCACTTATCTTATGAAAGAGCAAAAGCCATGCAACATAAAATAACCAATTATATAGGAATAATAAAAACTATTAAGCAAATATTCAACTCAAATTTAATAAACAAGAAAATAAGAATAAGAATCCAAAACTCAATAGTAAGATATATCCTAACATATGGTTCAGAAGTGTGGACTAAAACTCAAGCAGGCAGAAAAAGACTGATAAGCTCTGAAATGAGATTCATGCACAAAACAGCTGGATACAATAGACTACTTCTTAAAGAAACTTAGCAATACCTGTGTTAAACTACATTGATCTTTATATGTATATATATATATGTTAAAGATACCAAGCAATATATTAATATATTATACTCATATATTAACATAACATATTAACATATATTATACCCAAGGTAAAAAACTTTCTACACACACACACACACACACACACACACACACACACATATAGAGAGAGAGAGAGAGAGAGAAATGGGGACAGCATACAGAAAGAATGAGTGAAGGAAGACCCCCCAGAGAGATACAGAGGTATCGACCTCAAGGGGGAAGGAACAGAGGAAGGGCCTTTGAAAAGATGGGAAGAGACTGTAACAAATCACTAGGCCTATTACTAGAAAGGAAGAAGTAGGAGATATGAATTTGCCAGATCAGAAATTCCATGTTAAAGAATGAAAACTTGGAATCTCCTCTTTATGATCAGCTCTGGCTATTCCATGTCATAATTTGTTGCTGTCTTTACCAAACTCTAATAATCAGTCTGACTTTGGTTATTTACCTTAAACTCAATTTTGTGAATTCTAAATATCCAAACAGCAAGGTCTAAATACTGAACCCAACTTGCATTCTCTAGCTCCACTGATCAAATTGGAATAGATGATAAAGTAACTGCTATTAGTAATACTGTAATACAAATTGTCTATTCTTTCACCAGATACTAGACAAATATATCTTATTTTAATCCTTTACCTAAGTCACAAAGATGATTCAAGTTTTGCTACTTCAAGTCATGAAGGTACTTCAGTTTTGTTTCCGTGAGGTTTATAACATCCAGTATAAAACGGTATTCAAATCAAATTTAGCATATGGATCAGAGACGTGGGTTAGAAATTAAACAGTTAAGTAAAAAAAAAAAAATCACAGGTTTTGAGAATTCTGAGGAACCGCATCCATGGCCAGAACTACTGTTGTGTCCCAATTTACGATTTCTACTCTAATCTTACAAATTCCTTTTATCTATATTCTTCTAACTTCTATGCCCAAGATTTTACCAAAACTTATACCAATATCTAAGTTATTGCTCCCCATAGTACCCCTAATATTTGTATTTATACTGCGCCTTTGGGGATATTTAGTTTAGGATATTTCATACATAAACAAGGAGAAAGAACTCAAATATATCTGAAAGTGTAACTATTGCAGTCGTGACACTTAACTCGATTCTCAACTTAAATTTTTCGCGTGACTAAGTACAATATTTTCAAGTGGTTATCAACTGCACCGTTTATGTTGTCATAAATAGGGAGAAAGTCAATCTCGAATATATCTCTTAGTATTTAAATATTATTGCAGCTGTGACTCTTAATCTCTATCCTCAACATTAAATTTCCCCGCGTGATTAGGTACGATGATTTTAAGCGGTGCATTGGATTAGCAACATCAGACAACTCTTTTATCACTGAACAAAAGGTTTATTAAGTTTTTAAACATGGTACAATTCAAATACTAAACTAAAATACTTATAGACGAACATTAAATTATTACAAGCAATATGGCTATTTGTGATTATGCCGCCATACACATTAATTCAAAAATTCAACCTGATGTGAACAAATTAGATCAATTCACACTATCTGATTATTCATACTGAAGTAGATTAACAAATTATTCATTACATTAGGCATTCAATTCTTAGGATATGTAATTACTTAATTCACACTACTCCGTTATACCGTTATTTGCACTAACACACAATTATGTCATTTAAATATCTTGTGCAATATAACAGATGCAAAAATACCTTAGGACTCTTAATCATTCACAAATCTTTAACACTAGTCAATCTACACATAACACATTCTATCATATACTAAAGTCCTAGTATAACTTCAACAGTTCTGTATTGGAATCACGATACTTTTCACAGACAAATTTCTAGCTAACATAGGTTATGATTTACAGTACCTTTCTTGAGCTTTTCGTATGGGCCTTTATTCTTTTCCAAACGAACCTCTGGTATAACTTCTCGTAACTCTGGAATACTTTAACACACATATATTTGCTCTACTATGAGCAACGAGGACATCAATCTCTTTACAGCTTTCTGCTTTGCGTAGTTATCACTAGCGTCGAAACGAAGAAGATCCCTCCTTTTCCAGGACTCTATGGCAATTTTCTTTGCTTCCTACTCGGGAAAAACGGGAATCGAAATCCCGCTCACTTTCGTTTCTGTGTTGTGACGAGGAGATATCACCCCTGTCGCCACTCAGGAAAACCCCGTGAACTCCACCGGAACCAAAAACCAAACTCCAAGGCCAAAAGCGACTATCCAAAAAAAAGGTCCCCCGTGGGGTTACCAACCCTTTTATAGCTGCTCCCCTAACGGCACCTTTTCTTACTTCCTTTCTCCTCCTTCTACTTGTTTTTTAATCATCGACCAATTAGGGTGGCGTTTTCTCGCCAAACGTCATTTGATCGGCAAGCCCGTTCTCAATGTTTCAATCCGGGGATCGGCCCTAAGCGATAGCTTTGCTTTTCTTGTGCTAGCCTGACTTAATCCCCTTTCAAACTTTTTCTATGAATTCTACTTAATAACTTAATCTCTCACATAACGTATTTTATGACTCACCCCTTTCTACTTATTTACTTAACTCTCTCATTTTTAATCGTATTACAATAATAATCTATACTTTCCTTTGTTAGCTACTTATTTAGTTAGAATTCCTTATTTTAAGTCATATTACAATATTAATACATTCCTTCCTTTATCAGCTACTTTAACAACAACCCTTACGTTTTACACATTTTACTGGATGCAAGAAATTTTCCATTAAATAATTCATTTTTTTATGCAGGGGTTTTAATTTATGATATTTATTCTTCATGTTACACCATGATAGCTGAGAATACTATATTCCTAAGATATCAGGTGTAACACTATGTTCAAAAATGAATATATCAGAAAAAAAAAATTATCAATATTCAAAAATATGTAAGTAAAGCTAATCTTATCTCATTCTGTGGAAATGACCATGCCACAGAATGGGTCATTTCTGTGGCATGAAAGTAAAATAACAATGAAGTAGTGATCAAATCAGAGATTGGATAAACAACAGATCAATTTGCAATGATTGACTGAATGATTTATGGTTTATTAGCACAAGGACAAATCAATATGGAAGAAAATTAACGATACCAAGGGAGTCACAAAATACTGTCTTGATAAAACAATCTTTAAAAGTGTGTATGTGTGAGTGTTTACCACACCTATAAAAAACATAGGCAAGACATGTGAATATCATTTAATTAGTTCTAATTCCTTTCTAATATATTTTTCTACTTCAAAACAATTTTAAGTTACTAGACTTTTAAAATCTCATATTACATGCACTTATCTAAGTCTTAAAAATATGATAAATGTAATAAAAAGAAACTGTTTAATTAAATAACTATACAAATATAATTATTTACATTACACCCCTTGAGGGTGCATTGCAGGAATTTGATGATGATGACATTCTCTCTCTCTCTCTCTCTCTCTCTTGCAATTAAAAAAAAAAATCCTTTGCTTAATTCTCTCTATGAGTTATAAGTTTGGCTTTCCAATACAACCACTTCCCAAATAAGAGTCGCCTCATTCTGGCTCAAAGTTAACACCCTTTGCAAATAAAGAATGTTATCCGATTCCAGTAGAAATCACCCTGTTCCAGAAAGTTATCTATGAAGGACAAATACATAAAAGTAAACTGTTGGCTTTACAGCAGTTCTCTAAACAAATCTCCATTATATGAATTCAGTCCTTTCTTTGTCTGAATAATAGAGTTTATTTCTTTTGTTCAGTAAACATAACTTTCTGATTGAAATTAAATGTTCCATCTTCAGTCTCAGCTGACAGGAAAAAATAAATGCAGGATTAAATAAACAAACAGTAGACCAAAGCTAGTACTGGAATTTGCTCCTTCCAAACTTTATCCTTTTAAAATAAACAATATTAGAGGTTTTCTAAATTTTTATCTTCTGGTGGCCATACACCATTTGAAAGAATAAATGCTTTCAGATAAAGCTATCAGTTTCCAAATACATTCCTATAACTCTTTCTTCTCTCTAAATAGAACCCATATTCTTGTTCCAATCTCTCTCTCTAGCAATGTAACAAACACCAGTTGCTTATTTGTCCAGATGCTTTGAGTGTCTATGCATGTGTGAACCAGCTCTGAACTGCCAATATAACTATTCTACCTGTACAAGGAAAGCACAGGTAGAACTAAATGTGTAAAATAAATTTTCAGGTAAGAAAAAACAGTTTACTATACATTTTCACTCTATTAAAGTAAAATCACGATAGTTTCTTGATCTTCTGCAAAATGTAGTGCAGTTCTTGAACTTGAAAGCTGCCATCTACACACATTGTTTCCATTGCCATTATCAAATGACAACGTTCTGTGATACTTTACGACAAACTAAAGTTGCAAAAATGCTTTAATCAATGATTTATTAACATTAATTCTTTATTCTTTTTGTGGAGACTAAGACAAATGAATTTAAGCATAACAAAATAAAATTGTTATAAAAAAAACTAAATAAAATTTTATAACAGGGTATTCAATAAAGAAACTATTACACTATAACTAAACTATAACTTTATGATGTTCCATGCATTTACTAATAGATCTTTATAGACCATATCTGTCTTATCAAACTGCACAAATCTGGCCTCCCACAACACGGAGTTGAAAACCCAAACCACAGGATCCAGTGGAAAAACACCCAACGTCTACATAGATCATTACATAAACATGAGAATTTATATAAAGAAACTGCTGAAGCCCTACGTCACAGACCCAATTTGAACTGTAATGACGTTCTTACTATACCTGATGTCTGAGAAATTGTTATCTTTAATTATGTAAAATAAATTTATGTTATTTTAATTTAATTTATTTTTTTATCAGATATATTTTAATTTAATTCTATAACATGCTACTGCATGCATAGTGGGATTCCATTGTAAGCATGTATATAATAGAACTATTACACTATGGTAAACATGCATGGGGAGGGGACATAAAATTAATTATCCCAATTTCTTTCCAAATTTTTTTGAAGATTACTTAATAAAACTTACCTAATTTTTAAAACAACTAAAATAAAATATGGTGTATCTGAATGTAAAAGTCATCAGCTACTCCATAGTCATATCTGGTGATATAGCAAGTAATGATAGTGAATCATATTTTCATATTTCATTGTTATTTTAATTATAATAAACAAATTCCTTGACTCATATGGAGTGATTTACAGTTTATTTTTCTCTTCTCCATAGTCATATCTGGTGATATACCAAGAAATGATAGTGAATCATATTTTCATATTTCATTGTTATTTTAATTTTAATAAACAAATGGAGTGATTTAGTTTATTTTTCTCTTCTAAAATAGTAATGCCATTCACATCAGTTATTTAATCTACAGTACATTACTAATGTAGATAAGCAGAAACTGTATTCTGTAGGAAATAAATAAGGGAGAAAGGCAGCGGAAGGAGAATAGATTGGGTAAAAAAAAAATTTTTTTTAAAAACTACATGAAAGAGCAGAATAAATTAGTGAAATAGGTCAGTAATCAACCCAGGTACTCTCAGTTCAAGTTTTATTACGGGAATCTTAGAGGCACCGAAAAATGTCAGAACAGTATTCAAAGGTTAGATGGATTTGTGATACTGGGGAGGTAATATTTTTAATGTTTGTGGCAAGACTTGAGGTTACAGTAAACCAAAGAACAAAAATCTCATCTTATCTAGAGATCTGGATGTTGGACTGGAAAAAAAAAAGTTCTGTTGAGAAATAAAATGGGATAGGTCAGCATTAAAAAGACAAAGACAATGAAAATAGGAGAAACATTGAAAATATCAACTGCAATGTGAATGGAGAACCTATAGAACAAGTAAAACATTTCAGCTACTTAGGCATGATTTTTAGTGAAGATGGTAAATTAAATATGGGAATAGACAACAGAATCAACAAAGCTGGTATGGTAGGAAGTCAACTGAATAAATTTATATGGAATAAGAGAGAAATTAGCCAAAATACTAGATTAGCTGTATACAAGACAGTATTCAAGTCAATTTTAAATTATGAATCTGAGAGCTGGGTCAGAAGTAAAAACGCTTGACCAAAGACTAGAGACTGCGGATATGAGAGTCCTGAGAAAGATTAGAGGCATGAACAGATGGCAGCAATGGCAATATCATATTAAAAACGAGAATATTAGGAAAGAACTTGACATTGTCAGCATCCAGGAATGCATTAGCAGAGCTAATCTCAGGTGGTATGGTCATTTAAACAGAATGGGAGAGGAAAGATTAGCAAAACAAGTGTTCTCTGCCAGGTTGGTAAGAAAACATCCCAGAGGAAGACCAAGATATAGGTGGATTGATACAGTAAAAAGTGCCTTAGAAGATAGAAATATAAGATCTGATAATGTTGGAGTCTTAACAGGTTACAGACTGATTTGAAGGAAAATTGTAGATTAGAAGGTTGGCAATGATGTAATTTTTCATGTAGTACTATCATATCCTGTACACCCCTTGAGGGTATATATCAGGAATTTGATGATGTTAGTTTCACTAGCCCTGATATTAACAAAGCTTTCAGAACTGCACTGAATAAGATCAGAATTTAAGATTGCAGAAGTTAATATCCTGGAAGTTTGTGATTTGTGCAGTGCAAGGCTTGCCAAATGAGAAAGAGGAATGCAGTGCACTGTTATCAGCAAAACTGCACATTTGGGATTTGCAGTCACCTGAAGAAAGAAGGCCAATGATATATAGAAGGAAGAGAGTAAATAAAAGGGCATGGGCATGCAGGACACTGAATAAATCAAAATTTGAGGATAAATATCCATCCATCACTGAAGTCGTGATGGGAAGCAGACTTAATAAGGCCATTGTTACGCAATTATGTTACCCAATTAAATGCCTTAAAGATTAAGAACAGCCACTTGAGATTCTCTTCCATAAGTCACATAAGAATAAAAGGAGGCAGCTTCCTGTTCACTGGCAGTGAGAATCCCATATTGGGAATCATTTATTATTTGAAAGAATTCAACATTCTATAGAAGTAGAGTTATTGATTTTGTCATTACTTCAGAAAGAACTGAAGTGAAATTAGATGCCAAAGATTTGTTGCTCATCTTAGGAATGGATTTGAATGTCTGTCCCAAAACTTGGCTAAATTGCCAAGTTTTGGGACAGACACCAATGAATAGGAGAAAATAAAAAGGTAACAAGAACAGCAGTGTGGACACTAACCTTCAGTACTACAGAAAAAATGCCATTGATGCTAGGAGACTTTTTTTATTCAATCTGGAGAAGATTCTTCTGATTTCCTTCTGACCAAAAAAAAAATCAAAGCAGGCATTGGACGTTGTGTGTTTGGAATGGTTAACATGGCATTTACCAAAATCATGCATAAAGAAGTAAAGTAAGAAGTTTGGCTTTTTCTTTGGATTCATAATGCAATAAAACCAATTCAAAAGGTGAAAGCATGGTCAGAAAAAGTTACAGCTTTAATGTCCATCATGTCCAAAAAGCACGACTGCCATTTGGACATGATGCAATTTCCTGCTTTTTTTTTTTCAGCCCTTTCAAAATCAGTTTTCGGTATGTAGACTATTTCAGGAATGTGAAAGATGGAGATTTCAACGAAAGTCAATTGAGATACATTCAGTTCTTCTCATACAGTCTTGACACACACACACTTCTAGGAGACCCATGGTGGAATAAATGTTTTCCTATTAATAAGAATCACATCAGTGATACATTCAGTGCATATGTTTGAATCAGAAGACTGAAAACAATAATCTAACCAAGGAAATAAAGCCTAGAAGCAAAAAAAAAAAAAAAATTATCCTGCTTGGTGTTTTATAATGGATTTGAGTACTTTCATAAATGATGCTTCATGAGAGAAGAAATTAACAGTAGATTATGATATGAATTGCCAAGAGAACAAACAAATCTACAATTACGTAGAAGGATCACGGAAAGCATGGTTAGTGTTTGGAAAAAATTCACGTGTGTTTTTTGAGCACAATGTTTTTATGATATATGATCGTGCATTTTATATACTAGTGCAGACAATGAAGGATTAATCATAACTAAGTAGCACAGATCTACATCTCTGTGTGCTTAGTTATGATTAACCAGACATACACTTACTTTTCACAATCTGTGTGTTATGGCTAAAGAGCTGAGAGAAACTCATGTTAGAAGCTTAATGGAGTAAACCAGCACTCAGAAAGAATTAAAAATAATATTTAATTCTTCCAACATTTCATCTCAGTTGCTGAGAAATCATCAAGGAGTGCAATATGACACTTGTAACCACTCAAAACTAAGTGAAACACATAGATGAAAGATTGAATCTTTAGAACAGAAGTTCTACTTAAGATAAGCTCCCTCCTCTCTCAATGCCCAAACTATATAAAGTGCCCTGTTCCTGGAAGTTGGCCTACTATGAATGGACATAGGAGGATAAGCCAACATTTGCATGGAAGAAGACTCCCATGCTCCATTGCAGTAAATTTAGAAGAGAAAGACTGTTTTGAGAATTAGTAGCTGCTCTCAGAAATGAGCTGAATTTGAATAAATATGATTCATTAAATTTCCCAAAAAATGGGAAATACTTAGTTTTGCACTGCCTTTGTGTTTGTGTGTGTGCTACAAATCTCATTGTATTTCCTGATGTCTTAGTGACAGATGAAATACCAGAAGAATTCAATATTCTTCCAGTATGCCAATACGACTTTCTTTTCATACTTTTTCTATTTTGCTCAGTTTATATTATTGTATATCTTATTATTCCTTATGCAATTTTGACTTTTTTTCTGCAATTAGTGTTAACATACTGAACATTAATTGTTAATAAATTAAACTACTTTAAACATGTAAAGTCATTATGAAAGAACAATTAAATATTCTAGTGGAATTTATCTTTCCTTTACTCTTATACATCTTTACTCTTATACATCTTTACTCTTATACGTACACAAGCTTACCTCAATCCCATCAAATGTCATCTTAATTACAGGTACATATGCTTCTTCAACAGCCTGTAATTATGAAATACATTTTTAAGAATATCATATTGAGCAAATATGCACCGTAGAATAAAGAATACATATTGAAGTATGCACATACAGAGAAAAGTAGAAAAAAAATAATAAAAATAAAATATATATATATATATATATATATATATATATTTACCATAACATTTAATCTTACAAGTGGTCAAGGAACTATATTCATTATATATAACAACAAAATATAACCTATTTTCATAAGCAAATTTGCTTCAGACTTGATTCTTTTAACGACTTGTTTTTATGCAAATCTTATGTGCATAAAAATAAATCATGTTAAAAGAACCTAATGACTCTCCCTAAAGCAAACTTGTATGGACCACAAGAATAGTTTATAGTGGCTTTGCTATACTTAATTTTCTTTAGAAACACTTTTGTGACCATGGTATTTCAGTCAAAACTTTTCAGTAGTTTGTTAGTGTGTTAATTTGTTTAGTCAACTCCACTATATAACAAACTGCTACTTTATAGCAGTTTGTTATAAAGATAATCTGCTATAGTGGAGTTGACTACACAAATTTTAAATTGAAAAATTTCACTTCTAATATGAACCTATGACAATTATCTATTGTTAAAATCATAACAGTTATTGTTTACACACACTGAACTCTCAGTATCAAAAAATTAGTGTATAAAGTATGTACATCTCTTTAAATATCATAATGAACCAACATCTCTTACCTGTTCATAGAAAGAATAAAATATCCCTGTCTGTATGAACTTAGCATAATGTAAGCTTGAAGCAGCCAGTTGCTGTTTCCAAGGAGTTAGAAATTTGAAATTTACTTACAGTTTAGATCAAGAACATATGTACTGTGTTTAAACAAAGTAAACAAAATATTATTTTTCTGAAAGAAAAAAAGAATTCCTGATGAATGGAGTAGAGCTCTAATAGTACCCATATATAAAAAGGGAAATAAAGCGGAATGTGAGAATTACAGAGGTATTTCCCTACTGAGTGTTCCGGGCAAGATTTATGCCAGTATACTTGAGAAATGGTTGAGAAGAATTGTGGAAGAAAAGCTTGGTGAAGAACAAGCTGGATTCAGGCCAAATAGAAGCTGTCAGGATCAGATCTTCACTTTACGACAAATAGTTGAGAAAGCATGGGAATATAGCAAAGATCTGTATTTAAGTTTTGTCAATCTGGAAAAGGCATATGACAAACAGCGAAGAGAGAAGCTATTCAATATGCTGCAGGTATATGGTGTCAATGGGGCATTATATCAAGCAATACTTAGTCTTTATTTGAGTTGCAAGTCAGCAGTTAGAATTGAAGGAAGTACAGAAAGATGGTTTAATGTTAAATCTGGTGAGAGATACATTATCCCTTCTGTTATTCATTATCTATATGGATCACATTATGAAGGAAAGTAGTATTAAACATGATATTAGAATTGGAGATGTTAATGTCAGCTCTTTGCTTTATGCAGACGATGTTATACTTCTAAATAAATCCGCTACAAGTCTGCAAGATTCCCTGACTAAATTGAATAACTGTTGTAATAGATATGGTATGAAGGTCAGCAATAAAAAGACAAAGAGATATGAAAATGGGCAGAATAGGTGAAAATATCAACTACATTGTGAAAGGAGAACCTATAGAACAAGTAAAACATTTCAGCTACTTAGGCACGATTTTTACTGAAGATGGTAAATTAAATATGGAAATAGACAACAGAATCAACAAAGCTGGTATGGTAGGAAGTCAATTGAATAAATTCATATGGAATAAGAGAGAAATTAGTAGGAATACTAAATTAGCTGTATACAAGACAGTGTTCAAATCAGTTTTAACTTATGGATCTGAGAGCTGGGTCAGAAGTAAAACACTTGACCAAAGTCTAGAGACTGCAGATACGAGAGTCCTGAGAAAGATTAGAGCCGTGAACAGATGGCATCAATGGCAATATCATATTAAAAACGAGGATATTAGGAAAGAACTTGACATTGTCGGCATCCAGGAATGCATTAGCAGAGCTAATCTCAGGTGGTATGGTCACTTAAACAGAATGGGCAAGGAAAGATTAGCAAAACAAATGTTCTTTGCAGGTTGGCAGGAAAACGACCCAGAGGAAGACCAAGATATAGGTGGATTGATACGGTACAATGTGCCTTAGACGATAGAAACATAAGATCTGATAATGTCGGAGTCTTGATAAGTAACAGACTGATTTGGAAAAAATTGTAGATAGAAAGTTAGTAATGACGCAAATTTTTCATGTAGTACTATCATATCCTGTACACCCCTTGAGGGTACATGTCAGGAATTTGATAATGATAATGAAGCAGAAAAAAAAAACATGCATTTTGTAACTGCTTAGGTCATAGCAAAATTTTCCCCAAAAAAATGCCAAACCATCTTCAAAATTCAGTAAATTTTCACAGTAGTCTGAGTGTAATACAATAAAACCAACTATCTCAGCAAAACAAACTACCAATAAGTCCTAGTTGACATCTGATAGCAACAATGGAATTTTAAAGGATGTTCACTGCAGTTAATATCAGTATTATAAACTAATCCTTTAGTTTGCTATAGTGAGAGTTGAATCATATGATTAGTACTGTCATGAAAGTAATCCTATTAAGAAACTCAAACCAAATATAATGTTACATGGAATTTGCAAGTAGGATATTAAAATGAAACGAACCTACTAATTAAAGAAGTAATTTCAAGTAGCCAACTAGCAGTCTGCAGGGGTGGGGGCAGAACAGAGAATTAAAATCAACCCTGTAATTAAAATTCCAAAATTCTCAAAGCATTAATGACGAATTCAGATTAAGTAGAAAGAAAGAATAAAGTAAAATGAAGGATAGATTAAAAAGAAAGGGATGAGTTCATTTTGATTTTTCAAAGTAAACTACAAATTGGAAACAAACATGACAATACACATTTTGAAAAGAGAAGGGCAGAAAAGAATTATTTAAAAAAAAAAAAAAGGTTGGGGTGGAATGGAATGCAGTATGACTGGGTGACTTTATATATTTAGATTCATTATGTCTTAAATATCAACTGAACTTTTTGAGATGGAGTTTTTACATGGCCTCCACAGCTCAATCAGTAATGACAATGTCCCCTGTTGTTGAAAAACAGTTCTTCTCAAGAATGTGAAGAACCTTTATAAGGGACCTCCATAATTAAACTCACATTTAATTGTAGCAGTCTCTTAAGGGAAGTGGCAGGATTTTTCCTCACAGAACATAGACAAAGTGGCAAGAGAATACAGTCAATTTGTAGACATACCAGACTATGATGATAGAATTTATGTCCTGTCACAGCATTAAACGACCATGGTGGGTGATATATATATAAAAGCCACTTCAACCTTTGTGATCATGTTATTTCTATGAGATTTTAATGATATTTCAGTATCAGTGGTACACTTCGTATCCATGTTTTGAAAGATAGATGAAAATGCCATGACCAGTAGGATGGATAGTTTTCTCAATGAAGCAAAATTATTTGACCATGACAAACAAGCCTATGAGTTTAACACATTACAGGAAAGATGGTGTAATAAAAATTTATTTGCTCATTAAAAGCTTTCCTAACTTATAACAGTGCTTCATGGTATAAACAACATGAGAAGAAAATAAAGTAATTAACCTAATACTTCACTGGATTACAAATTAGTGATGGAGAAACAATTCAAACTATGACTGAAAAGGAAGTAATCTTACATGTATTGGATTTTGGGAGAGTACAGAGAGTATGCAATATTTTGTCCATTTTATACAGGTTGTAACCACTGGATAAAATAAAGCACTGCAAAGGAATTAGCTGTTCAGTGGAAAGAGATGTATCATTCAAAGAAATAGCACTGGTTTTTTTGTGTGTTTTAAGAATGACGTAATATTAGAACAGATGATGGTGTGGCTGCATATGTAACTACCATCCAGTGTGTGTGTTTCCTATAAACAGAATAAGATAATGAACTAATTCATAGTAAACAAGCGTCTGAAAATGCATGACTGGTGTTTTTATTTTATTTATTTATTTTTTTTTTTTATTTATAGTGAAGTGTAGTTTTGAATGCTAAACGTGTTTAATCTGTATGTTAACAATCATCTATATAGTATAACTAGATTGTTGGTTTGTGTGTAGTAATGATAAGTACTTTATCATTACTACACACTACATTTATAAGTACTGATATATATATAAATTAGTTTGAATGACTATATACCGAGAATGAAAAAGAATAAGGTTTAATGTTAAGATACTACTAGTTTTGTTGAATAAATCAACTTCTTCAGGTATCACAGGCAAAGAATTATATAAAATAACAGAGACATGATAAAATTACATCAACAGATCTAGTATAAAAAACAATAGCATTTTAAAACAGGAATGCGTGCTGGAGTTCCAATTGAAGTTGACTACGTGTGTGAGCTGTCACGAATGCGCCAATACTGGGATGTACCCACGAATGTACCTACTCATGAAGTCCTCCACCTTCTCCAGAACAAACTATCCAAGAAATTCTTTTCCTTACTCTCTCACTGTGTAAATTCAGGATACATCAAATCCAAAAACAGGATTTACAAACAGAACTCAGGCTCAGGATTGGCTATGGGCAGTCCGCTGTATCCGATTTTTGCTGATATATTTCTTAAGGATTTTGAAGAAAAAGCAATTAATTCCTCAACTCTTAAAGATATGGTATCATTATATAGACGATGAATTCCTCATCTGGGAACACTGTCAACAACCTCAATTTTTTTCTAGACCCACCTCAACAAGTTTCATGAGAAAATCAATTTTACCTACGAACTGGAATCCAATGACTGTCTCCCCTTTCTGGACTTAAAACTTACGAGACGTGCTGAAAATATCAAAATTTCCATTTTTAGAAAACCCACACGCACAGACAGATACTTTCATGCTTCTTCCCATCACTACCCTCTGCAAAAATTTGATATTATTTCAACCCTGGAACATCGAGCCAGATCTTTACTAACAGATGAAACAGAAATTGAAAATGAACTCCATTTACTAAAAAGGACTTTTGTCAACAATGGTTTCTTTCTTAAAAAGATTGATAAATTTTTCTCTTTCCATCGCTCAACTGCTATTGAAGATTCTTCTCCCACAAGAGCTTTTATATCGTTGCCATACATCAGCTCTCTCTCCCCAAAACTGGCAAAAATTCTTAAGAAATTCAACATTCGAACTTGCTTCACTACGTTTCCAAAACTTCGCTCCATACTAAGTAGACCTAATGTGAAACATCTCCCTATTCAGTATCCAGGAGCCTACAAGATTTTGTGTGAATGTGGCAAACAATATTACGGCCAGACAGCTAAATCCATCCTTTTACGTATGGAAGAACACTAAAGAGACATATCCTACAATAGGACCAGGGCCAGAGCTCTCTCTAGTCTCGTTCTCTTCTCTATTAACTTGGATGAAGGCTGCCAATATCTCACAGACTGGCCGCAAACTTCTGATATCCATGTGTGTTATGATGAACGCGAAGAAAGATTATCGAATCTAGAGAAATATCCCTCGATTCATCCCATATTAACAACAGCCTTAGCTACAATCTTTCTGATGCACACATTGCCACTGTCCAGTATTGGCGCACTCGTGACAGCTCATGCATGTAGTCAACTTCAATTGGAACTCCAGCACACATTCCTGTCTTAAAATGTACTATTGTTTTTTATACTAGATCTGTTGATGTAATTTTATCATGTCTCTGTTATTTTATATAATTCTTTGCCCATGATACCTGAAGAAGTTGATTTATTCAATGAAACTAGTAGTATCTTAACATTAAATTATTCTTTTTCATTCTCGGTATATAGTCATTCAAACTAATTTTTTATAACATTATCTACCGAGTAAATATGAATGATAATATATATATATATATATATATAAAGATAACCCAAAATTTGAAACGTTTTTGTGTCACGTTTTTTGTCTCCGGCTTACCAGCCCAGAACTCTAGGGGTTGGGCGCCGTAGGCACCTGAGGGGCCCCCCAGGTGCCTATGGCATTAATATGATACACCATATGCAACCTGTGACTAATCTTACATTTTGCCTGTGATTAAATCTTAACTGTGACTAATCTTACATTTTGCAACATTAAATTGAAAATCATTATCCTTTGTACACAATTCCAATTTATTTAAATCATTCTGCAGGATATCTACATCATCTTTATCAACCATTGCTCTCACCAGTTTTGCATTATCAGCAAACTGAATATTCCCTCTTAAATCTTTCCCTATGTCACAACCAAACAAACAACTGTGACCCTAGTAACGAACTCTGAGGTAAGGTACTCCACTAGTCACCATCATTCTCCTAGATTCAACCCCACCATATACTACTCTCTGGTGTCTGTCCATCAACCTCCCTCATCCATTCCAATTTGCTCCAGTTTTTGTAATAGTTTTCCATGTGGTATTTGTCAAATGCCTTGGCAAAGTCTAACAGTATCATAGTATAATCATTACCTTTATCCAATTCTGCTGTCACTTTATTATAAAATGTCAACATTACTAAAACAGAACCTATCCTTTACGAAAGCCATGCTGCCCACCATAGAATTTGCATCCCTATCCACCAGCTGTTGTATTTTACCTTTCCAACTTTTCCAATACTTTAATAACCACTCCGAATATATTAATTGGTCTGTAGTTTCCTACCTCTATCTTGGATCCACCTTTGTGAATCTTACATTTTGCAACATTAAATTGACAATCATTATTCTTTGTCCACAAATCGAATTTATTTAAATCATCCTGCAGAATTTATGAATTTATTTACATCACCTTTATCAACTATTGCTCTCCCCAGTTTTGCATTATCAGCAAACTGAATATTCCCTCTTAATCACACTCCACATGGAGTCAGCAGGCTAATTGTGGGAGGTTCACTCAACCAACAACATATTTATCATGTTGAACCTTAAAGTCCTTAATACTGCCTGCATTCATAACATATTCCAGTAACGTGCTTCATTTACCCACAATTCCCTCTTTCCACCCCTTGGAACCCTGTCAGAGCAGAGATTTAGATTGAACAACTTCAGAGGCAATGTCAATTCTCTTGCACATTTACATAGTACACAAGCTGATATGCCATCCAGTCCCACTGCTGTGTTCACATTCATATTTTTTAATATGCTGAACACCTCCTGTTCATCTACCTTAATGTTGATATGCAACTGTGTAACATCAGCAACTGCAATATCACCACATGGATGATACACCTTTGCAAAATTATCACTCAACAACTCAACTACTTCTTTTGGTTCAGTCATCTTCCTACCATGAGCACTGTTTACTTGCTACATAACAAAAAAAAAAAAAAAAAACTCTTTTGGGTTTACTTTGGCCTGTTTGGCTAATTCTCTCTCATAGTCTGATTTGGCCTTACTTACCGTACTAGTCACCCTTCTTGCTAGCACTTTGTACTGCTCGTGAGTATGTTGATCACTTTTTTTTTAATTTCCTCCACAATGTTTTCTTTTTTTTTTGTAGTTCTTGCTTTATATCATTACTCATCCACTAATTCCAACTTGTTTTATCCTCCTGACCTTGGGTATGCAGTCTGATAGTCAGAGATTGCTACTCTCAAGCAATCTCTGGCCACTTGCCATGCACTACTGACATTCTTTCCTTGTAGCTTCTCAAGCCATGGCACTGTTCCAAGATGACTCCTGAGTCTCTCATAATCACTAGCCTTGTAATTGTACATAAACTTCTTGACAGAGAACTCCATGTGTTTGGCAACTTCCCAGAACAAGACCATATGGTCACTCTCCCCAATTGGAGGCAGAGTGTCTACCTTAGTTATGGATACATCTTCTAATGCTATTATCAGATCCAATACCTTCAAACCCCCCTTTCCTCCCTCCAATCAATGTCCCCATAGTTAATGTCTCCCATAATAATCATTCGGCCTACACTATTTGTGCTAATCTGCCGACACATGGATCCACCGCTACATACCTGAGTCCAAGTAGCAGTCAAAATAGTAGACAATGCCGAGTGAAAGAGCACTGAAAAAAGCAAAGACCATTTTGTCAGCTGGAAAGGTGATGGCCACTGTTTTTTGGATTTTCCAAGGAATTATCATGACAGACTATTTGGAATCACCCATTTTCAAGGATTTTATGGATAAAAGTTATCAGTATGAGTGTTTCCTAACCAGTATGGAGATGTGGAAATTTAGAGTGCTGTGTTGAGTATTTATTTTAGAAGCTAAAAAAAATGAATGAATATCATCTGAATCAATTTTTAAAATAATTTAAATTAATAAAAGAAATTAATATAAAACTCTTATAATAGCTGCTCAAACAGCCTGCTTTCTACTTGGATACATTTCAATGTGTTTTCGCAAATGCTGATTATCTCTAATGCAATCCACAAAATTTGCATGAAATGCATTCTTATTGTTAATCTTTTTTTTTTTTTTGCGTATACTAATAATTAAGCAAGTTTTTACTTAACTTCTAAATCCAGGTTTCTGCTTCACATCCTTCCCATAAAAATAAACACACACACACACCAATCTTCAGCAAATCCAGGTCCCAGTATTACAGCCGATATAGTGAGTGTAGCCTAAGGCAAGGCTTAGAATTTGCACTTCACTTTAATAGGTCCCACTTTCAATAGACCAAATGAAACCTCTTTGGGATTCCCTCACTGCAGATTCGATATGAGGTAGCGACTCGCCTTCTATGGGACTACTTAAGTATCCTCATGAGATGATCCGAGAAACCTTGCATACACAGCTTAGGAACATGAATTAGACAATTCAATGCAATGTACAATACAGGTTAGAAGTCATACTAAACAAATTCACCACTTATGAATCTACTGTACTATTTTTTATTTATGGCTGTTCCTATTAGTATTTGTTCTCAGCTAGTTTGTCTGAAGGATAAAAAAAAATCCTATCCCTAAACGACATCCAAGATATCCTTATCTTCTGTGTTCATGTCACCATTATCATCTTTGATTCCTTTTACAGTACCCTTTTCTCCATTTCTAGGGTGTGTGTGAATAGCCTCCAGAACATTTTGCCATATTTCTGATATTTATCTTCAATGTCCTCACTGAATTTCCCATGACTTTAGTTACTTTTACACTTAGCTACGTTCACAGAAAGTTTTCAATAGATTAAAAGGTTAATATATTTTGAGCTCAGATAGGATGTGAATGAATTATCTTTTTTTTTATCTTTGTTTCCATTGTTAAAGTTAAATTCAGAATGTTGTATATTTCTTTTTATTTATGTGTCATAGAATTATTAAGCTGGGTTTTTTTTTGTTGTTCTTTTTTTTTTTTAAATATATGGAAGTGTGAAGATTCTTAACTTGCTTAACTGTTATGAAAGTTAAGATTGATTTTTAAGAAATAGGAGAGTATTATCATAGGAATATGCATATATGATAAACTTGGAGACCTTCACATCATCTTTAAGGAATGCTGAGAACAACCAGGGCTTCTGACCTAATGTCCAATCCTCACCTTCATGTGGAGCACTCCATTAGTAGGTATTTACTGAATACTGAACAAACAAGGATGAGCTGGCAATCTGGGACTAAATCAATGTAACTGCATTCTCTATTGGCTCAAGCCACAAAAAAAGCATAATCGTACACTTCAATTTCAGCTTATTTTTTTTACAAGGCTGTAAAAGATCTATATAAAAAATCATGTACAATTAGATCAAGTGAGCATTATTCTTATCAGCACTCCTTTCAGTATGTTACAAAAATTTGGATTATTGCATATTACATGGGTTACAGACAGACAACAAAAAAGTAAAGCAAACTTCTTTACATAGATACTAAACAGATGATAGAAAATGCCAAAATATTTAGAAAGGCTATATGAAATAACACTAATAAATTGAGCTTTGGTGAGTTACCCTTAGATCTTTAACTTCAGGTTGCTGCTTTAATAATTCAACATAACTACCAAAGAAATCTGATCGATCAACATGTCTTGGGGCTACACAGAGAGTATCAATATCAGCACCTGAAAAAGACCAGAAATTGCAAATACAGCATACATAAAAAAACTGGACAATAATGTGACCATATCTCCACATTTGCATTAAAGTATAATTTACAATCTGCCACTGTTTGGATCATATATGTTAGTAAGCAGAAATAATAGATTCTGAGATGAGGAAATAAAACATCAAAGAATTAAGTGTATTAAGTACTTTATTGAGTTCAAAATTAAGTACTTTATTTATTGAAAGTAAATATATGAGAACAACTACTGCTTTACGGTTGCTTTCAAAAATACTCTACAATAGGTAAAGAGCATTAGCTAAGAGATTACAACTACACCACAAAACAGATTTATCACCAGACAAGTGCAGTGGAGGGGAGGGGGGTACAAATAGAATTTTTTTTTGTATGAATTTCATAAAAAAACTTTCCAAGGTAATATGATCTTCATTAAATCAACAATAAAGAAAGTATAAGAAATCCTTTGGAATATAATAATTACTAGGAAATTCACAAAATAGTGCAATAAAAAAATACTGATCACTGAATTTGAATATTCCCAGTGATTAGAGTTCATCTCCCATCAATTACTTTCCTTCTAATTTTTAGGTCCACAAATGTTCATCTCCACATTACAGGAAACCATCATCATCAAATTCCTATTATATATATATATATCCTTGAGACAGGGGATACAGGATAATTACAATAGTACTACAAGAAAAAGTTACACCATTACTAACTTCCAATCAACAATTTTCATCCAAATTAATCTGTTATTTGTCAAGATCCCAATATTATCAGATCTTATATTCATCTTTTAAGGCACTCTTTACTGTATCAATCAATCTACATCTTGGTCTTCATCCGAGTCTTTCTCCTGCCAACCTGGAAAAGAACACTTGTTTTGCCAATCTTTCCTCTTCCTTTCTGTTTAACTGATCATACCACCTGAGATTAGACCTGCCAACACATTCCTGAATGATAACAATCGCAATCGATATGAATATATTAGGAAGCCAAATTTCCTAATATCTTTATTTTTAATGTGATACTACCATTCATGCCACTGGTTCGCTCCACTAAACTTTCTCAGAACTCTCATATCTGAGGTCTCCAGTCGTTGATCAAGTGCTTTATTTATAACTCAGCTCTCAAATCTATAAGTTAAAAATGGTTTGACACAGTCTTGTATAAGCTAATTTAGTGTTTTGACTAACTTCTCTCTTATTCCATATAAACTTATTCAGCTAACTTCCGACCATACCAGCTTCACTAACTCTGTTGTCCATTTCCATATTAAATTTGTCATCTTTACTAAAAATTGTGAATAAATAGCTGAATTCTCGTGGAAAAGCTTAGACGTTAGTTATACATTAAAATAAATTTTAATATACTTCAATATTTCGTCAACATCACGTTGCCATTTTAATGAACTTAAGAACAAGACACGTGCATGCAGGCACAACAAACAGTAAGTGAGGAAGAAGCAGGAAGCTATTATTTCTCCTAAAGTCCTGATGGTGCCCCTAGCGGGCAATGTTGGTATTCTTGGGCGAGTGGGCTGAAGGTCTTCTGATGTAGGTTTCCCAAATTTGAGGCAGTCTCATGCAGCCAAATTTGTTAAGGATTGGATTGTTTCTCAGGGCCGAAGCTGATTCCATGAAAAGCCTTTCATATTTGTATTTACTATGGTGTATTATCGTGGCTTTCTTCCACCGTATTCTATGGCAGGTATCCAGGGCATGGTCAGAAAGACCAGAGTGGCTGTATTGGTGAAACCGGATGTAGTCCTTGTGTTCTGAAATTCTGATATTTGCTGTCCTGCCTGTTTGGCCAAAGTAGGACAGCTTACAGCTGCAAGAGACCTGGTATACACCAGGTAGGTCTGGGAGAGGGGGGGGGGGGGCTTTAGTAGAGCGGATAAGGAATGCCAATTTTTTATATGGTCTGTAACAAGAAGTTAAGTCATGTTTTTTTAGAATTTTTGTAATTTTTTTCCGAGGTGCCTCGGATTTAGGGTATGGTGATGGATTTGGAGTAATCCTTAGCTAGTTTCAATATTTTTTGGATTTGGGTGGGGGGGGGGGGGTAGCCATTCGCTGAGAAAGTGTTGAGAATGTGGTTTAGTTCTGTGGTTAGGATATTGTCATTTGAACAGATAAGTTTAGCCCTGTTGTGTAGTGTCTTAATGACTCCATATTGTTGCGAGGAAGGGTGGTGGGATTGTTGGTGAATGTATCTGCCTGTATGGGTGGGTTTTCTATAGACTGAGAAAACCAAGGTTCCATCAGGCTGGCAGGTGATTAGTGTGAAGTGTTGACGTTGGAATTAATTTTTAATTCCAACGTCAACTAGTAAAATAATTTTACTAGTTCACAGCCAACTTCAAAGCCAGCATAGAAAACCTTACACTCAAATACACTGACATAATGGTCAGTTTTGATGTCTCCTCCTTATTCACAAATGTCCCACTCAAAGAATCCTCAGAGCTAATCCAAGCTAAATTTCCTCCCGATATCACAGCCCTATTTCAGTTCACAATGAACTCAGGCTATTTTGTTTGGCAAGGAAAATTCTACAAACAAATATAGAGGGGATAGCCATGGGTTCTTCGCTCTCCCCACCCTTGGCCAACTTTTATATGGAGACTTTTGAAGAGAAAGCCTTAAACTCTGCCCCTCAAAAACCAACCATTTGGCTTTGCTACGATGATGATGTGTTTGCTATTTGGACAAATGGCCTGGATACACTCCTCTCCTTCTTAACACACTTAAACAACCAACACCCTAGGATCAAGTTCACCCTAGAAAAAGAGAAAAACAATAGCCTCTCCTTCCTAGACACACTAGTCACCCGTCAACCTGATGGAACCTTGGTTTTCTCTGTCCATAGAAAACCCACCCATACAGGCAGATACATTCATCAGCAATCCTACCACTCCTCCTCGCAACAATATGGAGTCATTAAGACACTACACAACAGGGCTAAACTTACCTGTTCAAATCACAGTGCCCTAACCACAGAACTAAACCACATTCTCAACACTTTCTCAGCCAATGGCTATCCCCCACCCCAAAAAAATCGAAAAAATAGTGAAACCAGTAATCCCCCCCCCCCACCCCAGAACAAGGATTACTCTAAATCCATCATCATACCCTATATCCAAGGCACCTCAGAAAAAATTACAAAAATCCTAAAAAAACATGACTTAACTTCTTGTTACAGATCATATAAAAAATTGGCATCCCTTATCCACTCTACTAAAGACCAACCTCCCCACCCCAGACTTACCTGGTGTATACCAGGTCCCTTGCAGCTGTAAGCTGTTCTACTTTGGCCAAACAGGCAGGACAGCAAATATCAGAATTTCAGAACACAAGGACTACATCCGGTTTCACCGATACAGCCACTCTGGTCTTGCTGACCATGTGCTGGATACCTGCCATAGAATACAGTGGAAGAAAGCCACGATAATACACCGTAGTAAATACAAATATGAAAGGCTTTTCATGGAATCAGCTTCAGCCCTAAGAAACAATCCAAACCTCAACAAATTTGGCTTCATGAGACTGCCTCAAATTTGGGAAACCTATATCAGAAGACCTTCAGCCCAATCGCCCAAGAATACCAACACTGCCCGCTAGGGGGCACCATCAGGACTTTAGGAGAAATAATGGCCTCCTGCTTCTTCCTCACTTACTGTTTGTTGTGCCTGTATGCACGTGTCTTGTTCTTAAGTTTCTTGAAAATGGCAACGTGACGTTGCCGAAATATTGAAGTATATTAAAATTTATTTTAATGTATATCCTAGTTGACGTTGTAATTTCCTTAAATTATTTAGTAAAAATAAATAGCTGAAATGTTTACTTGTTCTATAGGTTTTCAATTCAGGATACAATTGAGGTTTTCAATGTTTATGCCTATTTTCAGTGTCTTAATCTGTTTATTGCTAATTTTCATACTAAATTTATTTCAACAGTTATTCAATTTAGTCAGAGAATCTTGCAGGGTTGTGCTGGATTTATTCAGAAGTATAACATCTGCAGAAAATAAACAGCTAAGATACATCGTCAATTTTGTATATTATATCTGATATAAGTAGTATTAGATCAGATATAATACCATTTTCCTCCATAATGTGATCCACACAAATAATGAATAACAGTGAAGACAATGTGCACCCTTATTGCACACCTGATATTTTCCTGTATCTTTTTTCAATTCTAGTTGTTGACTTACATACAGCTTAGAGACTGTATTATTTGATATAATGTATCATTTACACCATATAACTGTAATGTTTTGAAGAGTTTTTCTCTTGGCACCTTGTTATATGCCTTCCAGATCAACAAAACGTAAATACAAATCCTTGTCATATTCCCAAGATTTCTGAACTATCTGTCTTAAAGTAAAAAACCTGATACTAACAACCTCTATTTGGCCTGAATCCAGCTTGTTCTTCGGCAAGCTTCCTTTCCACAACTTTTTTTTAGCAATTTCTCAAGTATACTTGCATAAATCTTACCAGAACATTCAGTAGGGAAATTACCTATGTAATTCTCACATTGTTTTATATGTCTGTTTATAGATGGGCTATGAGAGTTCTGCTTCAATCAACTGGAATTTGACCCTCTGACCAGGCCTTCTGAATTATACAATGCAGCCACTATAAAACTATTATACCACCATTTATGAGCATTTCTGGTCAAATTTCATCTAGTCCAGCTGCCTTTCCACATTTTAGATTTTTGATGACTTTTTCTACTTTAAGTATGGATATGTAGTCAGAATACATTCAAAATGGGAGTTTTCGACCATCATGCTGACACTGCTTATTTCATTTAGCAGTCTACCTTCAGTTTTCATGTTACCTTCTCTGATTTCTTTTATGGTACTTTTTCCTACATTTTTAAGCTTTTTCAATAGCTTCCAGAATATTTTGCCACCTTTCTTTATTTTCTTTGTTCTTACCAAAGTCTTCCCATAACTTTTGTTTAGCTAGTTTAACAAAGTGCTTTGCTTTCTTACATTTTTCTCTGTATTCTCTAAGAGCACAAGCTGACTTTCTTACCAGGAACTTTCAATATGCTTGCTTCTTTTCCTTTACTGCCTCTTTAACTTCCTGAATCCAACATGGAAGTTCTGATTTTTCTATCCTTACCGATAACCTCACCACATTATCTCCCTGGCTGAATCGATCAATATTTTCTTCAGGATTTGCCGCTGAATCTCAAAAGGTTGGTTCTTGTTTTCAAACTCTTTCTTTTTTTCTTGAATGATGTTTGTGTATTTGGATTTACAATTCACCTCTGAAAGCTGTTCAACCTTGATTCATTTTAAAACTTTCTTACACACTCTTCTTTTCAATATGAAATTCAATCTTATCCTGCTCAAAACTAAATAGTGAAACTAAATAATAACCAAAAGAAAAACAGAATAGAAAATACAGAAATAGCAGTCTCTTGAAAAGAAGCATATCCTGCAAATTGACAAAGCCGTGATAATAGACATACAGGAAAATTAAACAATGCTTAGAATATCGAAAACAATATCCATAAAAAAAACGTTCACTGACCCAATATAATTTCAGAGAGTTGGAAGCTCCAAAACATAAAAATCAGGTCACCACTCTGACCAATAGAAAGCAACACATATACACCCAAGACAAAAACACCAAGCAGACATGACATAGCCTCCACTTTTCCCACAAGCTCCGAAGGAGACACACAGTTGAAACAACTCACACCCTGTTACTCCCACCCTTAATCTTGTTTCATCATATTCTATCCTTCTGCTTTCCCCATAAAATTTCTCTTTCACCTTCTTCCCAAACAATTCACTGCCAACCCTTAAAACCCAGATTTTTAAGTGTCTTACCTGCAATTCTCCCACATCTCTATATCTCCACATTTCCAACCCCCCTCCCTTCCTTTCAGTCAATAAGATGACAACCAGGAACATCCTACAATGTCCAAAATTATTCTTTCCTTATATTCTTCACATATCTATATCTTTAAAACATCAATAATGCCTTAAAAATTGAGTAAAAAGCCATCATAAAAGGGATATACTCCTAAACAAAAATAGGCAAAATAGCCATGAAAATTAATATGTATTCAGAGGAGTAACATGGAAAATTTTCCAGAAATAATATCTAAATAGTGATCACTTCCTATTTCAAATCCTCTATATACTCTTGTATCCTGAACCAGTGAGAAAACATCATTATCAACTACAACATAGTCAATAATACTTTTCTCCAATTTCCCAAAACATATCTATATATCTATTAATCATTTCCTTAGTGCTGAATACTATAGCTACTCCCTCTTTTCCCTAATTGTTATTGCCTGAATATAACATTTTGTATTTGTCCCTTATGTTGAACCGGTACTTATCCAATTCTTCTGCTAGTTCTATTTCTTTTTCATTGATGCTTCTTGTTGATAGCACCAATCTTGAACTCTGTTCATGTTGAGTTGGGACGTGTTCTAGGATTTGTTGAAACAAATCCCAAAACACTTTCCTGTGGCATACTTATGCTTCATTAATAAAATGAACAGATTCATGTAGGCTAGATATCAAGAAGAGATGAGAATCCTATTTGTGTTATTCCTGAATAGTAGGAAACTTGTAGTCCTTTGGGGGGGGGGGGAGAGAAATAGGAGGTTGGTTACATAGATATTTGGACTTGAAAGATAATAAGTAGGTTTGAAGTTGGACTGTTAATGGGTATCTGGCAGCTGCTCAGAGGAAAGATACTAGTTCGGCAAAGTCAGCACCTGTAAAAATACCTACAGAAAATGCTTAGGGCAGAAACTATAAGGAGGTATTGGAGTGAGCCTGACTTAATTTTAATAATCATTTGTATCTGTGTGTGTGTGATCACTCAATCATTAATGTTGATAATACTAGCTACACTAGAGAAATATTAGATGTTAAATCTTTTATATTTCTAATAAGCTGTTTCTATCATCATCAATTTCCTGATATATATACCTTCAAAGGATGGATACTATGATGCACAATTAAGCTTATGATTATAATTACTGATTCCCTGTCATGAGTTTCCCTCCAAATTAGTCTATATCACTGTTGGCACTCCAGTATTGTCAGATCTTATATTTCTGCCTTCTAGGTTACTTCTGACAACATTGATCAACTTAAATGTTGGTCTTCCTATGGATCTTTTCCCTGTCATTTTAGCATGAGACATCAGTTTTGCTAACCTTTCAGTTTCTGTTTTCTATTTTGTCTTGTATATATAGTTTCTTTACTGTGTTTCTAATGATTTTATTTCTTTAAAATAAAAGAGAGATTATAATCTGAAATTTGATTTGGATGGTATAAAGTTTTGTTTAAGGGGATTTTTGGTATACAAATCCAAATATGAAAATAATTTTAGATTGAGTAGATTTGAAATTTGTACAGAAGAGAAATAAGGACTGGAGGGAGAAAGCATACGAAGTTTTAGTAAGCAGGGGACACTATGGATGTTCTCTTATGAGAGTTAGTTGAACATGTGCGAGTATTAGGGCATTATGTTTTGGTAATTTTTCAATGTACAGCATCTGAGAATTAACTATTATGTGCAGTAGGTGAAAAAGAAACTTTCTATGCCACTTCAAGAGCTTACACAAACATTCAATAGAACTACTCAGTATGTCTATTATAACTGACCAGAAATTACAGTCTTGTTTTAATCCTACACCCAAGCATAAGCAACTTCACAAATAGCCCACTTATATGTAGAGGCTGTTGACTTCATATCAGTTGCCTTAGCATCCAATAATGCAAAAACATTATAGATGTAGGATTGCTACCCAGACCTATTTCATTCTAATGAGGTCTCATCAGTTGGGAACAGTCTGGGTAGCAATCCTTATCATAATGTTATGTTTTGCATTGTCAGATGCTATGGCAATTTATCTAGTCAACCACTTCTATGCACAAGCAGATGGGTCATGAAATTAGTTCATGCTTATGCTTGGATATAGGATTAAAACAAGATTATAATTCATTTGTTTAATATATACAGGGTGGTTCAAAATTCCACATACAAACTTTTAGGATGGATAGAGAACATCAAAATCAACCATATTCACATAGGAAAGCATAACCAGAAACTCCATCCGAAAGTGATAGGTGACTCTGTTCGCCAGCGCTCCAGGTGAGCAATTGGGGCTTCCTCATTCAAGCTTTCGATGTCGTACGAAGAACATGCGATGTTTTACGAACGCTGAGATAACAGACATGCACCTCGTTAACAATATTATGTATCCAACTACTATTGAACTGTTCAGTTACGCCTAATAAAGTTTTTTTACACTACTTACTGCCTTGTGTTATTTCTGCATCTTTGTGTCCCTGTTAATACCATCCGGTGGCGTTTCTGGTCATGCTTTCCTAAGTGAATATGGCTGATTTTGATGTTCTCTACCTCCCCTCAAAGTTTATACGTGGAATTTTGAATGGTTTAATTTATCAATTAATTGTAACCAAATCTGCACAGAGTGGAGGACAATGTGTTAGTTTTAAGATACTGTATAAAACAATAATGAAGGAGAATGCTATATTTGGTTGGTATATTTGAATTACTCAAAGGCGTAAAAATTTGGAAGAAGAGGATGAGACTAATCTCCTTCGACTACATTACTTTTTCTCATTGTAAATATGGGAAAAGGTATCTATAACCTACTGGGCAAATTGGGAAAAAAAAGTTATAAATTTATTGAAAATTACATATCAAAAAGTTGTCTATATTATATATAAAAAACTTGCCTACCATGTCAGTTTGCACTTCATGCAAAACAGAGGAAACTCAGAAAACAAAAGCAGCAGCTCATGACAAATAACCAATCAGAGCCTCTAGGTGCTATTGTCTCAGAGCTCATCCTGTTTTGCCTTCTGAGCAGTTTAAAACTACTAGAACGCTAAGAATTTGACATGCTGCACCATCTGTACATCTTTTCAAAGGGCTCAAAGGTGCATTCTTTTGAATGCACACCCAGGCTATTAACGCGAATGTGATGCAAAGTTTATGCATCAAAAAGTATCCTCTTCATGTAGCATTAGTATATTGTGTTTACTTTTATATATATATATATATATCGTAACTATTTTCCACCAGTTATCATGTCTGACTAATCAATTACTCCCATATTTTCATTGTATTCTATTACACAGTTGAGCTTCATTACCAGCTTGAGTTGAATTTTCATGACTTCTGTCAGCATTCACACGTCCCACTATTTTTACTATCCCTGGGAAAGCATGGACCATGAGACACATTGGCCATGATTTTTTATATAAATATTTTCTACAGATAGCAGATGTATGCAGGTGCTTGAGCTGAATTAAATTATATTCATAATAGTCACCACATGTCTGCAAAATTTAAATTTAACTTGTTTTAGCAGAGATTCTTTTTTAATGTAAAAGTGTGCTCGAGATAACCTTAGCAAAGAACAAACAAGGATCAGGAATATTGCAATGCACACATACTGGCCAGTGAATTAGAAATTTTATGTAATGCTATGTTGGATCTCCTTTAGCAAATGCCAATATCGATCGTCTTCAATTTCCTAGCTGTCTGTTGTACAAGCCCTCTCAGATGACAGTGATCTTGTTCCTGACAGACTGTCTTAGGATCACAGTAATGCCTCTTAGACAAGCAATGTGGGTTATCTCACCTTTTGAGAAACCAGTCAGATCCACTGTTTTCAAAATTGTGGCTACGGATAAACAGGTACCCACAATAAGCGCTTTATCGAACTCTGAAAGATTTGTTTTTTCCCAGTGTGAACACTATTGACAATTACTGACCAGCAGCATTCTTAAATAGTTGCCTAGACCACATGGTGATGCATGTGACCAAATATTTTGCATATATGCTGTGCAAGTGATGCGTACATACATCTGTATGAAGGTATAATTCGGTGCTGGTATGTATACAAGTGATGAATTCAAGTAACAGATTTTGTTTTGTGCTTTTAGTTTAGGTAATTAATCACTTGCACTGACATAGTCACTGCAGTAGGTTATAGATGATTCTCTTCATTTATATTTCAGATTTGTTCAAAGTAGAAATATTAAATGGACTTTACTAGATACTGTATGCGATGAAAATGAGAAATCTGTTTAAATGGCTACCATTATTTTTATTTACTAACTAGTAGATTTTCACTGGCTAGCTTAACATGCATTTATAAATTGTAGGATGCTTTAGTTTGCCAAACAAGCGTCAGAGGGATTGACATCTGATTTGTTGAAAACAATGCTAAGAAATTAAACACTTATTTGTTGCAAGATAATTATTAATATCAGGGTGGACTGAAAAGTTCTCAGCCTCGACCATATATGGCAACACTATCGGTAAGATTTTTCTAAGTTGGTACATCTGTCATAAGCATCCATGTGAAATTGCAAGTCATTCTATCAAGTAGTTTGTTTTATACAGCTGTCTGAAGCAAAAGTGTGTCTGTATCCCTTGAAATGGATAAAATTAAGCATCTTGCGGTTATAAAATTCTTTGTAAAAGAAGGTTTAATGCCAAAAGAAATTCATTCAAAGATCATAAAAATTTATGGGCACTCTTCTCCTTCATTTTCAACAATTAAGAAATAGGCTGCCAAGTTTAAATGTGGCCGTACCAGCTTTGAAGATGATTCACGTGAAGGACATCCAAAAAGTGTAACACCACCAGAAATCATTGATCAAGTGCACGATATCATATTGGATGACCGGCGAGTCAAAATGTGAGAAATTTATGAGACTATGGGCATTTCAAAAGAACGTGCAAGATATATTTTGCATGAAGAATTGCAAATGAAAAAGCTTTGTGCAAGATGGTGCACAAAGATCTGCTTGCTAACAGCAGATCAAAAACACACTTGCATTAAAATCTCTGAACAGTGCTTGGAGCATTTTAACAAGAATAAAACTGATTTTGTGTGTCGATTTATCACTATGAATGAGACTTTGATTCACATTACACACTAGAATCCAAACAGCAGTCAAAACAGTGGACAGAAGCCGGTTGTTCAACGCCAAAGAAGACAAAATTAGTTCTATCGGCAAGAAAGATCATGACATCGGTGTTTTAAGATGCTAAAGGCATTTTGTTCATTAATTATCTTGAAAAGGATAAAACAATAACAGGGGAAATTATTCCGATCTTTTAACCAGACTAGACGAAAAATCTCGTGAGAAAAGACACAGTTTGCAGGGGGAAAAAATCATCTTTCATCTGGACAATGCACCTGCCATGAAGGTGTTTTGGCAATGGGAAAATTAAGGGATCTGTACTATGAATTGTTGAACCATCCACCCTATTCCTCAGATTTGGCTCCCTCTGACTTCTATCTCCTCCCAAAACTAAAACTCTTTCTCACTGGTCAGTGTTTTTCTTTGAATCAAGAGATGATTGCAGCTGTAGAGGGGTATTTTGCAGATCTTACTGAGAACCACTACAGGGATGGGATAATGGTGCTGGAGCATTGCTGGAATAACTGTATTAGTCTTAAGAGAGATTATGTTGAAAATTGAAAATAATTTTGAAATTATAAATTAATTTTTTCATTGTTAGGCCGAGAACTTTTCAGACCACCCTCGTATGATAAGAAAGTTACTGCTTTTGATTCATGCTATTCATAAGTTTTCATATCAGTTTAGTGACCAGTCAGAGAAATCTCAATTTTTTTAAGCAGTTATTAATCAGTCACTGCTTAATAAACTTCATACCACCTCAAAGAAAAGTATTCATTGCATCAGGATTCTTTCATGATAAGTATTCAAAAAAAGAAACAAATACAATTAATGAGTAAATAAGTGCATGGGAATTTCATTGAGATTGTCTGAATAGAAATAACAAAGATTGTTTTCAGGTTACTCTTTTTAAAGAAGAGATATGTCTAAGAATATGGGTCAAGTACACCGAAACATATCTTGGTATTGCATGAGCAATTAATGCCAATCTGATTTTGTGTGTGGAGAGGAAGATAATGGCATTTAAGATTTTAAAAGAAGTGTAATCTGATATTAATTCATATGCAGAAATCAACTTACTACACAATGATGTTTGTTTTAGGAAGGCTGAATACAGTCAGCTGAGGAAATCAGTCCTTTTTTCCATTAAATATGGAAGGGCTTGAAGTTTCGAACATTGCTTGAGTATTGTTTATTGTAGTGAGAGCATTTAAATTAGCTCAGAATGTGAACTATCCACTTTATTTTTGCTGCATAATACTGCCTTTCTTTTGTAAGTTTATAATATCATGGCCCATAGAGTCAACAATAGTCATGTGGATACTTCACATTCTGAGAAAATTAAATACCTCACTACAATAAACAATACTCAAGCAATGTTCTAAACTTCAAGCTCTTCCATATTTAATGGAAGAAAGGACTGATTTCATCAGTAGACTGTATTTAGCCTTCCCAAAACAAACATCATTGTGCAGAAAGTTGGTTTCTAAATCACAAAATCAGATCGGCATTAATTGCTCATGCAATACCAAGATATACTTTGATATACTTGACCTATATTCTTAGATGTAACCTGAAAACAATCACACACCAAACAATTACAACAGCAACAGGATGATTATAACTTAAAAGTTATACAATAACAAGGAGATTATCATATAACTTTCAGTTATGACAATGCTATTATAATGAATCAAACAGGAAAAAAAAAAAAATTTTTTTCTCTGAAAGATCATTATTATACTTACCATATTAAAGTTCAAGATGCTACTGATAACAAAAAAAAAAAAGTTTTAACTTTTTTTTTTTTTTTTTTTTTAAAAAGTTGCAGCACTTTAGCCTCTTGGCTCAATGTTTACCAAAAAAATTTCATAGCTAGCATTTTAAGACTGACTTCACCTAACAGCTTTAAATCTGCTTTTATCTAACATTAGAAGGTACCAAAATAGGACATTAGTTCTTTCGCCCGTTCTAATTTCAATTGTTTCTAGTATTACTTGAATGGTAGTGCACTTTGAAGGTCCTCTTAACTTGCAATAGTTATAAGGCTTCCAAACATTATGTGGCTGGATTGCTTGGTTCCATTTCAAGGTATCACACAAGGTACTGTGTGATAGGCTGAATGCTACAGATTCATTGAGAATTCCTTCATCATAGTATGTTTTAAATGGAATGCAGATTTTTCTGTTCCAAATTTTTACATTAGTGGATACACGTGTTATTATTCTCTCAATGCGATGGCAGTGGTGTGTATGTGTGTGTGTACGCGCACATCAATGAAAACAATGTCATTTTCTATTTTGTCAATCTGCACATTAAGATTAGTCTTCTTTAACATGCTCTGCAGTAAATCTGATTTCTGGATAATGTTGATTCAAGTAAAGAGGACAAAATTTATCACTAGTTTCATGTCATGAGCCACATGAAAATGAGATCCCCATGGCAGCATGCTACCAAACTGTTAAGGTATCTTTATGCAATCAGATTGCTGCTGCACTAAAGTATATACAACTGCATCCTAGTTGAAGTCTTCATTAATTCAGTGTCTGAAAAGTGTGATGTTGATGTGAACCTTTCTTTCTAGGTAAAAAGGATCATATCAAGACTGGCCAGGATATTGTGATATTACTATAATATTTTAGTTTATTGACTCTGTATTTACAATTTTAATATATATAAGATCGCATATATAAGTGGCGAGTGGCAAAGCTCATCCCATTTATTTACAGTAGGGTATGTTGGAATGCCTGGTTTAGTGTATTTTAGGTTGGTGGTGTTTAGACCAGAGTTTCTTGTTAATTGTTCATTCCACTGAATCGTGTCTTTAATAAGAGTATTTTGTATATTTGAGACTACTGTAGGATTTGTCTGTAGTTCTGTGTTTCAACAGCAATTGTTGTGGTTTTGGTATGAAGATTTACCATGCTGTTTCCTTGTTTTAAAATTAATGTTTCTTTTTTTTTTCCTTTTTTTTTTTGAGGGGGGGAGAGAGTTGAGAGCTTCAAATTGTATTGTAATGAAATTTGTTTCGATTGTTCTGTGCTTAGGAGTAGGATTACAATTATGGGAAAGTTTTCAAAAATAAAATCTTGTACTACAACAATTGCAAGCCAGTTGTTTTGATATATTATGTTATAACTATTGCAATCAATATTCCTCTAATTTTTTCTGCCCCACATGTGCATGAAAAACATTTTGCAAGTTTTCAGTCTCTCAGAGTCAATGAGTGCTCACAATAGCAAAACTCACAAGCCACAAATTCTTAATGTGATACACCTAAAATTGATGACACCCATCTTTGTTAAAAGATCTTGTACAATGCATACTAAATATTTCTATAAGAGCAACCTAAATGTTTACTCCCTCAGCTACTCAAATACTATATACACTTGGGTCTCTTTTTATGCGGATTTGAAGTTATGCAGTATAGTATGCCCACAGATACAAGACCTTTCGACACTTCTACGCATGTCAACAGAAGGAGAATCCATTCCGATAATAGGATTTCCTAGGATGGAACACTTCACAAATCCTGAAATTTTCATGAAACACCTTGGTTATTTTGTAATGAATTAATTAATAACTATTTGTTAATTTAGCTGATTTTTATTATTAATTAATTGATCATTAATTATTAATTAATTAAACAAACATTAAATTAATTTGTGCTGATTTTCATTGACATATCCCATTCTGATCACCAAAAATGTATAATATTATTACAAGTACTTACGAGTGAAAGCAGACTTTTTCTCCTATGTGCTGATAGTTTTCCCCTCCTTTTGAACATCCTGGAGATTGCTTTGTAGGCTGGAGGTGGATAACTCACTATCTGTTGGGTCACAAACACCTTCAATAAGAGATTTCTTAACACCAAAATTAAACAAAGTCCCTTGTCTCTTATTCATAATAAAATTTAAATCTGTAGTCTTATTACTTTTAAAAAATCACAGCACTACAGTTTCAAAACAAGCGCTTTCACCCTACAATACGAACTTGTAAAGAAAGTATTCAGTATTACTAGATCTTAGAACCGGATACAGACTACCTTGATCTTCAATTTCAGTGGAAAAATTTTCTTTAAACTTCCTTGCTGGTTGGTCACTAACATTTACAACACAGAATTTTGTTCAGTTTTGAGAATAGAGGATACACCACACATTGTTGTAATCGGCTAGCAGGCAATTTTTATGACCCATCATAAACAGCTGTATTCCCTTTCCCGAATGTCGAAAGGTTTCAATCTGTGAAAATTAACGATAATTCATGAATACTTCCACGTTTAAAAATACACAGCTTGGTCATCACTAATGTTTGCTACACAGATGTTATTTTAGACGTGCTGGGTCTGAGCTTTTCGACATATTCACGAATGTTATTCTCCTCAGAATATTTCCACTATAACATTATTCATTAAAAATGCTTAGAATACTAAAATGACAAATTCCACGAGACTTCTCGCAGAACACTTAATCACCTTCCACAAAACACAATTTAGGAAACCCTGGGGCAATCAATCCGTATTGTGGGATGAGTTCTTTATTATTACATGACGGAAAATTAACTTCTCTTTTATTATCATTGTAGATTTAAAGTGGTAACTATTTATTATTATTATTATTATTTTCGGGCTACTCCAGGGAGTCCTTAGACTCATCGAGGGAGGCCCTAAACATCATGTCAACACAGCTATACGACATTCTCACAGTATCTATCATACCTTGCCTTGAACTCGCTCACTGTCATAGCATCCACAACAGACTCTGGCAGCTTATTCCACTCATTTACCACTCTAAAAGTAAAGAACCCAGCTCTAACACCCCTGCTAACCACACTCTTGCCCAGCTTCCATAGGTGTCCCCTAGTTCTCCCACCACCAGTCCTGATCTCAAAAATATCCTCTGAATTAATCTTATAGAATCCTTTTAGCAATTTGAATATCTCAATCATATCTCCCCTTTTCTGCCTATCAACCAGTTTCTGCAACCCACAAATCTTCAACCTGTTCTCATATGGTTCATTCCATAGACCTGCTATCATCTTAGTCACTCACCTCTGGATCCTCTCCACCTCCTCCCCATCAAGAAGGAACCGAGGTGACCAAATCTGGGCACAGTAGTCAAGATGAGGTCTTATCAAGGCTCGGTACAGAGGTACAATAACTTGCTTGTCTCTGCTCGTTAAGGTATTTTTCAACAACCAAGTGATTTGATGAGCTGATTTAGCCACTTTTGCAATGTGCCCCCTAAAGTTCAATTCCATATCCACCAACACTCCCAAATCCCTGGCCTCATCAATCTCCTGGAGTACGGTTCCATCAGTGTGATATACTGCTGCTATTCTTTTCACCCCAAAATGCATAACCTTACACTTTGCCACATTAAATTGACATCCATTCTACTTAGCCCAGAACTCCAATCTATCTAAGTCATCCTGCAAGACTTTGACATCTTCTGCATTCACTATCGCCCTCCCCAACTTTGCATCATCAGCGAACAAATGAACTGTTCCACTTAGATCCTTCCCTATATCGTTAATGAACAGATTAAACAGCAGTGGTGCAAGAACAGAACCCTGCGGCACCCCACTAGTCACAGGCCGTCTTTTGGACTCCGCTCCTGAATAAACCACTCGTTGATATCTCTCCATCAACCACCCACCTATCCATCTCACCAACCCTATATCCATTCCCATATGTTGTAGTTTACGGATTAGAATTCCATGTGGTATCCTGTCAAACACCTTTACCAGGTCCTTGCTCAAGTTTTATAACAAGGTTATAAAACTTGAGCAAGTTACTCAGGCATGATCTACCGTTTACAAAGCCATGCTGTCCCCTGTACAGTATCTCATTTTCATCAATCCATTCTTGTATTTTTTCTTGACTACTTTCTCCAAGACCTTGACAACAACTCCTGATATGCTGATCGGTCGGTAATTTGCAACCGTAGTCTTGGATCCTCCTTTATGCAGCGAAACTATTTTTCCCTCTTTCCACGCCTTCGGGACTAAACCAGACCCGAGACCCAGATTAAACAACATGGTCAAGAGCACTGATAATTCCTTAGCCGCTTCACGCAAGACCCGTGCCGGTATACCATCCAATCCCACAGGTGTATTCACATTAAGGTTCTGTAATAGACTATTCACCTCCACTTCATTCATCACAATTCCGTATAAGCTAATGGCTCCTTCATTTTTTCAATGTCACCACCTGGATGAAATACTTTTGCAAAGTGCGCGCTCAGTAACTCCACTATATCGACTGGTTCAGTGACCTCCTTACCATCGTCATTCCTTAAAATCATTTTGCCGTGTACAGTTTTTTTCATGCTTGCAGCATATTGAAAGAACTGTTTGGGATTCTCTTTTGCTTGTATAGCTAGTTTCCTTTCATAATCGGCTTTTGCCGTTTTTACCACACTCGTTACCCTTCTGGCCTGCACTTTATACCGTTCATGTGCCTGCAGGTTACCCCTTTCTTTAAATTCTCTCCACAGTTGTTTCTTTTTTTGCAGCTCAAGCTTAATGGTGTTATTCATCCATTTAACCTCTACTTGTTTTACTTTTTGGACCCTAGGTATACAATCAGCCATAACCTCCTGTAAATGCTCCTTGACCACTTCCCATGCTCTATCGATGTCCAGCCCTTGCAGTTGTACATGCCATGGCACTGATCCAAACAATCTCCTTGTATTTTACTTGTATAACAGTTGGAAAATTTCACCTATAAAAGCATGTGATTTTGCGTGTTGTTGACCAATTCGTTCATCGGCATTGTACATAATGAACAGCATGTTGCAGCACATTCTGCCGTAACACGATAACGTGTAAGCAGTGAGTGTTAATGAAGTTTAATTTTGCATGTGAGTAAGTGTTTGTCTTTTTATTATCGAAAGTGTAAATTTTGCTAATTTGTTATTTTAAAGATTTAATTTGGCCAAATGGAGAAAAAAAAAGCACCAAAGAAAGTAATTTCTTTGGAAATGAAAATTGCAATTTTAGATTGCTTAGCAAAAGGAGAGGGATCTACGGCGATTGGTAACATTTTAATTTAGGCGAATCTACTATAAGAGCAATTAAAAAGAATGAAGCCGCAATAAGTAAATTTGTCATTTCTGGCACACAAAACTAAGTGCCAAATTATCATCATACTCAAGAGATGCTTTATTAGAAAACACGGAAGGAGCGCTCGCAATTTGGATTAAAGAATTAACTCAAAGGGGAATTCCTATAAGTGGTTATTTAATTAAAGAAAAAGCTCTTCGGTTTTATGAACAGATGAAGCAATTAGAGCAGTCTAGTTCTGCTTCCCAGGCTGATAAAGAATTTTTGGCTAGCAAAGGATGGTTAACCAGGTTTTTAAAAAGGAATGCACTTCATAATGTGAAGATTACAGGCGAGGTTGCAGCAGCAGATGAAGAAGCAGCAGCCAAAAATTTTCAAGAGAAGTTAGCCAAAGTTATTGAAGATGGTGAATATTGTCCCGATCAAGCATTTAAAGCTGACGAAACAAGATTGTTTTGGAAGAAAATGCCTAGTCAAACTTACATCGCAAAGTCTGAAAAAAAAGTGTGTTTAAAGCAAGCAAAGATCGAGTAACGTTGTTACTTTGTAGCAATGCATCAGGAGATATCTCGAATGTTGAAACCCCTCCTAGTAAATCGATTTCTAAGACCACGTGCTCTAAAAGGCAAAGATCTAAAACAGCTGCCGGATGGCTAATACAAAGGCCTGGGTAACAACTGCTGTATTTAATGAACGGTTCAATAATTGCTTTGTACCAGAAGTGGAAACATATATGAAGCAAAAAGCTCTAAATTTTAAAGTTTTATTAATTGTTGACAACGCAACAAGTCATCCACATTTAGAACATCCAAATGTGCAGGTAGTGTTTTTTCCACCCAATACAACAAGCATTATTCAGCCATTAGATCATGGCATAATTGCTACTTTTAAAAAATATTACGTTAAGCACACTTTTCAATTTATATTGGATAAACTAGAAAATGAATCATTAACAGTAACTGACAATTGGAAAAAATTTTCTATTTTGGACTGCTTAAATCATGTCGCATCTGCTATCGTTGAAATAAGACCATGAACTTCAAATGCCTGCTGGAAAGCAGCTTGGCCTGGATGTATTGCAAACAGTGCAACCATGCAAACATCTGCATTATCAGCTGAAATCATTACATTGGCACATGAAATTGGTGGAGAAGTTTTGATACATTTAGCCAGAACGATGTAGACGAATTGCCTGTGGATAATGCCTTAAGTGACGATGATATTATTGGATATCGATTAACTTTAGATATCGTCGAGGATCCAGAAAATGATAATGAAAAGGAAGAAAGACCTGTCTTCCTCACTGTAAATATAATTCGAGAAGGTCTTGAACTGTGCAATAAATTGGAAAATCATTTTCTTGTTAATGAAACAAATTCTGAACAAGTCTTTAAATTCCAACGTGAGCTGAAGAACTGTATGTCTGGATATTGCGAGCTGTATAAAAAATGAGTGAAATCATCATCGCAAAGTTTAATCACTGATTACATTGTCAGAAGAAAAAAATCAGCACAGAACGAGAGTGAAACTAATTCTGTTTGTGAAGAACTATTGCCTTTACCACAGATCTGATGCACTGACTATCTCTTCTGGTGATGAAAGCGATTTTGCACCAGTTCGCAAAGATTGCCGAATATCGTCTAATAGCGATGATAATTCTGATGGAAAAAAAAAAAAAAAATCTTACTTTTCAATAAAAATTAAATGAATAGAGCTTTAAAACAAACTTGGGCATTCTTATTTTCCTGAATTTTCATAAACTTTTTTATGCGATTTTAGGTTTATTTTAATTCATTGCTTCGGTTTTATGCGGTTTTAGAAAATTATGGAACGTATCCCTAATTTTTCAACGTAAGTTAGGTCTTTTTTATATGCAGTTTTCTGTGAAACATATCTATTGTTTATATATATATATATATATATATATATATTTTTTTTTTGTACCTTTGGAATAATGTATATTAGGGTTACCAAGTAATTTTATAAACTTGGTTATTTATTCCTAATCCCAAGTAAGCAAACAGTTAAGTTTGCGCCTGAAATGTAGTTCGAGTCTAAAGGTGGTGCAACATCAGGGCAACTCATTGTAAAGGTGGGTAAAGCTCTGATCACTATTCTTAGTATTTTCCATAATGTAAAGCACATCTCACTAGAAGATGTATACTGCAATACATTATGGGTGGGGTCACTACCCAGGCCAGTTTCAACCTTTTTTGAGGTCTCCTCAGTGATTAGCCCTAAATACCAAGGTTTTAGTAATACAGAGCCTTATCAACTTTACCTATACAAGTTGTTACAAGGTGTTATTATTTTTAATAAGAATCTCTGGAGGAGATATAGATGTAATTAATTTTTTAACTTGGGGATACTGTATATTAGGGTTACCAAGTAATTTTATAAGCTTGGTTATTTAATGTTTCAGGCACAAACTTAACTGTTTGCTTACTTGGGATTAGGAGTTAAATAACCAAGCTTATAAAATTACTTGGTAACCCTAATATACAGTATCCCCAAGTTAAAAAATTAATTATATATATATATATATATATATATATATATATATATATATATGCAGTTTATAAACAAATCATGTCAAGTTCTAGAATAGGCATATGTGGTCTCTTATGAAACTTACATTAATGTAAAATTGGCATGGTAAATTTTACATTAATGTAAGTTAATATAATATAAGCCTAATATAAAAAAACTGCCTTGTCACCCCTCCACATACACACACACACACACAAAAAAAAATATGGGGAGAGAAGGAAGAAAAAGAAATCATGTGCCTACAAAACTGTTGCTAACCACAACCTGTCCATGCCTAATCACAATCACTAATATGAAATACCTCCTTTGTCTTCAATCTCTGTGGTAACCAATATCAGCAACCATAAGAATGCATCTTATTCTTTCAATCAGAAAACAGTGTACATATTTTATGGGAATCCCATTCATCAGAAGCATTGGAAATCTTCCTATTTCAGTTTAATGTGGGTGGACTAAAGAATAGATTTATATATGTATATGAATTCTAACCAGGAAGGTTGTAAATCTATCCATACATCATATATACATAGCTTATCATCATCATCAAATTCCTGCCATGTATCCTCAAGGGGTGTACAGGATATGATATAAAAATAAAAAAATGGTGGTACAACATGACAGAATAGCTTATCATGGATGGGCTAAAAGATAATCTGGGAACTTGGTCAAAAAACTTTTATTTTTTCCCCAAGCCATTTCAGGCCTCTAATAAGAAAGGTGGTGGTTTCACATCACACAATGAAAATCTACCATCTAAAGACATTCACAAATATCCATGCTCCAGTGTTCTCCAGCAGGAGAGCTCACAATCTCCACTTTGACAAACAGGCAATCTGATTCCTCTGCCTTCAGAAATTAAATAAAACTCCATATTTACCACTGAAAGACTTTCACAAAAATGCATGGCAGCAGCAGTGTTGGGGGGAAGGGGTACCACACAAATGTGCCTTATCCACAGCTTGTGGAGGAGATATGCTATCCTTCACTCAGCTACCAGGCTAGCAAATGTCTCTACAGTATGATTTCACAAACTAATATATAAATGAGTAACCAGTAATGAATAAATAATAACAGAAGCAAAAATTACTGCAATTATTTTTTTCACACAACATTATCATGTGCTCTGCTTTCCAGTCTGTGGATTTGAAGTGTCCTATAAAGAATTTTTTTGAAATATTTTCTTCGAAAACTGAATTATCTGTCCTACTCTTCTTCAGATACTATTTAAAAATCACTGATTTTTAAATAGTATCTGAATTGCCTGTCCTCTTCAAAAGTCAGATTATTGCAGCTACACTTTCCTTTCCCTGATCACTGCTGCTTGAACAAATCATCTTATTATTTAAAAGAATTTCACTTACTTTAGTCTCCTTCGGTAATGTCAGATTGGTACTTTTGTATTTGTTGTACCTATCTCAATCTAATCTCCAACAGATTCTAATGTTGATGGAACATATCTCTAGTTCTATTCAGTATGTTCTAGTATCTGACTTTTTCACCATTTTATCCTTGGTACTTTTGTATTTGTTGTACCTATCTCAATCTAATCTCCAACAGATTCTAATGTTGATGGAACATATCTCTAGTTCTATTCAGTATGTTCTAGTATCTGACTTTTTCACCATTTTATCCTTGGAATCTTGTTTCATGGCCCAGTTGGCATAAAAGATTATGTTGTACCATCATGCTTCAATGTCTGTGTATAAACTAAGACAATGCAAAATAAATCTGGTGAGCTAAGATTCCCAAAAATAGACATCAGTCAGAAGCCCTTGTTGATTCTCTACATTCACAATAGGTTATGCTACCTGTTATCTGGTGTTCAATTAGTTCGCTGCAAAACTCTTAGAAAACTAACTTTAAATAAAAATATTTTCATTGAAACTATTTTGTTCATAGGAAGTAAAGCAAATCCCCCAACAATGCAAAACACAAATATATCACACAACTGAAGAGGGTATTTGGGTTAATTTTTTTAAAATAAATTATGAATGCAAATAATAGCATAAAATTGTTTCAGAGTAAATAATTACTACAAGCTTTTCTAATAGTTCAACAGCCAGTAGAATTAAGGCAGCTGTTTACTTATCAGAATTACAGATGGCACATGAAAATTATGCAATAGCAAATCCTACCTAATTTTATTCTGATTTGAAATAAGAAAAATCCTCTGGATAACTAGGATATAAAAATGTTCTATAAATAAAACAGAGTTGCTGTTTGTAATTATGCCCAGAGCAGTGATGCTATGAAGCCAGTGTGTGTGCGCGCTTGCGCATGAGTGTTCATGTTCTTCTGGCCGGTTTCCCTGTTTTTCAGAATGAAGGGCACTAGTTTTCACAAGGATAAAATGGAAATCCCTTACAAAGGTTCTTTGCATCCTGAATGGGATTTGAACCGAGGTCTTTCCAGCCAAAGGTTATCATCAATTTGAACTGATTGAGCATAAAAGATGAACACGTGAATTTGCAATTGATTTCTGAAAATCATTCAGAAATGCTTAATTAAAATACATTTACTAAGTTTTGTTATTTTCTCTAAGACCCTGATGAGAAATAATCTATACTCCTACTAACAAGTGTATGAATGTGAATAAAAGTCAACTTTCAGCACTAAAAAGATTATGTATGTACATTTTAGTCAATAATATGTTTAGTCGATATTTCATATAATAAGCACCTTGAGATGTTTACATTTTCATAAATATCCATAATGATTCTGAGTGATTTTAATTTTTCCCACTCCCAATATGACATGAAAACAATACCAATGAGTATATATAAGCTTACCCTTTGTATGAACACCAAGGCGATAAGAACCAAAGGTATATATTTTTCCTCCTACATTTTCAGCAACATTTGCAGGCATGTTCTGCAACAGAAGAGAAAATTTCAATAACCAATACTTATGAAGAAAAATCTCTATACAATTTCAATAATTTACATAATGAAAGTTCATCAGCCACTAACTTTTGTGAAAAAAATAAATAAAAGGAAAACAACAAGTTTCAGCATAATCACGGGATTTCTTCAGAGATTTTTCTAAATTCCTATCATGATAATGAGAAACTAAAAAGCATTAATTAATAAACATTGTCAAGTATTCAAAAAAAAACTACATGGACATATTCTGCTAGAAAACCGAGGTTGGCTTATGAACTAAACAATGAGAAGTACCACAAAGATAAAATCACTATCAATATTTGAGAAATCTAGTCATCCACTTATAAAGTTGGCAGTTCTCTACTACTATTTCAGTTGATGCTCGCTACACTAAACTCAGAGGATCTAAAGAAACAATCTGTAATAAGAAAAAATTTGCTCTAGTAACTTTCCCATAATGAAGCATTGTTGCTGAGTTGCTATTAAACTGCAAAGAATGGGATGGATGACAGACTGGATTTCTTATAATTATACTAGCCTGCATGAAAGTGTTGACAATGTAAATAGTGAAAAATTTCCATATGATTCCTGAATGTGGATAGGATACTGGCTGAATGGAAGATAACTACAAGTTGCACAAGAAAAGGCAGTCTCATTTAAGCTGTATACTGATGACATGCCAATAGAGTTTAAAAAGAGAATGCAGTATATTTTGAGAAATCTGGTAGTCATTTGCGAGTAGTATTTTCCAAATAGTTTGGCTACATTCAAACTGTTCTTTGATATATGGAAGGGACTGAAGTTGGCTTATAGAGGACTAAACTGCAAAGCATGAAGATAAAATAAATCTAAATGTTTGAGAAGCTTAGTCATCCACTTCAGATGATGCTTACTATAAGCTCAGAGGATCTAAAGCAGCAATCTGCAATAAGAAAAAAATCTGCTATAATAAATTTCCCATAATGCAGCATTGTTTTCGATTAAAAGATGTTTAAAAAAAAATTTAAGAATGACTAATTTTCAGTTATCAAAGGCTTCCTCATTGGTGCCAAATTATATCTTCTGTCATTTAATAAATTATTTAAGGTATGAATCCAAAGAATATGTACAATCTGCTTTCTCAGCACGGTGCTTAAGGGTCAAAGCTGTATAACTGAGAGGAGACCTCCACATAGCCTTTAAAGGAATGCGGAGAACCGACCAGGGCTTCTGACCTAATGTCCAATCCTCACCTTCTCGTGGTGCACCCTGTTGGGTATCTACTTTGATACTGAACGAACGAGAATGGGCTGGCAATTTGGGATTAAGCCGACCAAATTGTATTCTTATTGGTTAAACCAAAATAAAAAAATAATGGTACAACATGACAAAATTTCATGCCGGCTGGGGCGTCGCCCGGTTAAACAAGGCCCCCATTGTTTTCGCCAGGGAACCAGGGCGAACAGCGAAAAGTCAGCTACTGGAACAAATCTGAAAATAAACCCCAACTCAACATCACCAGAGTTAAAGATCGGTACTATCAACATAAGAAGCCTGAATGGCAAAGAAATGGGGCTAGCTGAGGAATTAGATAAGTACCAGATCGACATAATAGGGTGACTGAAACAAAAAAGACCAAAACTGGTGAGATCTTTCTGAGCAATAAATACAAAATGTTATATTCAGGCAATGACAATCAAGGAAAAGAAGGAGTAGCCATAGCATTCAACACAAAATACGAGGCTAATCTTCTTGAATGGCAGTCAGTCTCAAGTAGAGTAATGTGGGCAAATATGAGAATGGGGAACTGGACAATGAGACTTATTCGTGCCTATGGTCCCACAGAAGGTTCTACTAAGGTAGAAGTGGAGGAATTTTTTCACGCTTTAGAAAAAGCAACTGACACAATGAAAAAGGAAAAGTTGGTCCTTGTTGGGGATCTAAATAGCAGAGTAGGAAATGATTGTGAGACATACAAAAATATTTTGGGAAAATTTGGAGAAAAGAGCAAAGCTAATAATAATGGCAAATATCTGTTGGATTTCTGCTCAGGACATGGACTGGTTATTACTAACACCATGTTCCAACATAAAAATGTGCACAAATTCACATGGAGAGAAGATGCTAAGAATAAGAAAAGTCTCATTGACTATGTTATTGTTGATAGTGATGTTTTCTCCCTGGTGCAGGACACCAGAGTGTACAGAGGATTTGAAATTGGAAGTGATCACTATTTAGTCTTGAGCAGGATAAAATTGAATTTCATATTGAAAAGAATAACACGTAAGAAAGTTTTAAAGCGAATAAAAGTTGAGCAGCTCTCAGATGTGAACTGTAGGCTAAAATACAGAAAGATTATTGAAAAGAAAATGAAAGAGTTTGAGAACAGGAATCAAACCTTGGAGATTCAGTGGCAAACTCTGAAGAAAACATTGACTGATTCAGCCAGAGAGGCATGTGGTGAGGTTGTGTGCAAGGATAAAAAAATCAGAACTCCCTGGTGGACACAGGAAGTTAAAGAGGCAGTGAAGGAAAAGAAGAAAGCATATCAAAAGTTCCTGGCAAATAAGTCAGCTTTTACTCTTACAGAATACAGAGACAAATGTAAGAAAGTTAAACAGTGTGTAAAACTAGCTAAACAAAAGTCATGGGAGGACTTTGGCAAGAATATAGAAAATAAATATCAAGAAGGTGGAAAAATATTCTGGAGGTTGTTGAAGAAGCTTAAGAATGGAGGAAAGAGTGCTATAAAAGGAATTAGAGATGATAAAGGTGACATGAAAACAGGAGAAAAAGATATCCTTGAAATATGGAGTAATTACTTTGAAAAACTGCTAAATGAAACAAGCCGTGATGACAGCACAGTAATATAAAACACTGACCAAGCATGCAGTCAGGAATACATATCCATACTTGAAGTAGAAAAAGCCATCAAAGGCTTGAAATGTGGAAAGGCAGCAGGAGTAGATGATATTTGACCAGAAATGCTGAATATGGTGGTATAAAAGTCTTACAGTGGCTGCACTGCATAGTTCAGAAAGCCTGGAGGGAGGGACGAATTCCCGATGATTGGAGTAGAGCTCTCATAGTACCCATATATAAAAAGGGAAATAAAACTGAATGTGAGAATTACAGAGGTATTTCCTTACTGAGGGTTCCTGGCAATATCTATGCAAGTATACTTGAGAAACAGTTGAGAAGAATTGTGGAAGAAAAGCTTGGTGAAGAACAAGCTGGATTCAGGCCAAACAGAGGCTGTCAGGATCAGATCTTCACTTTACGACAAATAGTCGAGAAAGCATAGGAATATAACAAAGATCTGTATTTAAGTTTTATCGATTTGGAAAAGGCATATGACAAGGTGCCAAGAGAGAAGCTGTTGAAAAAACGCTGCAGTTATATGGTGTCAATGGGGCATTATATCAAGCAATACTTAGTCTTTATTTGAGTTGTAAGTCAGCAGTTAGAATTGAAGGAAGTACAGGAAGATAGTTTAATGTTAAATCTGGTGTGAGACAAGGATGTACATTATCCCCTGTTATTCATTATCTATATGGATCACATTATGAAGGAAAGTGGTATTAAACCTGATATCAAAATTGGAGATGTTAATGTCAGCTCTTTGCTTTATGCGGATGATGTTATACTTCTAAATAAATCCGCTACAAGTCTGCAAGATTCTCTGACTAAATTGAATAGCTGTTGTAATAGATATGGTATGAAGGTCAGCAATAAAAAGACAAAGAGATATGAAAATGGGCAGAATAGGTGAAAATGTCAACTGTGTTGTGAATGGAGAACCTGTGGAACAAGTAAAACATTTCAGCTACTTAGGCACGATTTTTACTGAAGATGGTAAATTAAATATAGAAATAGACAACAGAATCAGCAAAGCTGGTATGATGGGAAGTCAATTGAATAAATTCATATGGAATAAGAGAGAAATTAGTCGGAATACTAAATTAGCTGTATACAACAGTGTTCAAACCAGTTTTAACTTATGGATCTGAGAGCTGGGTCAGAAATAAAACACTTGACCAAAGACTAGAGACCGCAGATATGAGAGTCCTGAGAAAGATGGCATCAATGGCAATATCATATTAAAAATTAGGATATTAGGAAAGAACTTGACATTGTCAGCATCCAGGAATGCGTTAGCAGAGCTAATCTCAGGTGGTATGGTCACTTAAATAGAATGGGAGAGGAAAGATTAGCAAAACAAGTGTTCTCTGCCAGGTTGGCAGGAAAACGAACCAGAGGAAGACCAAGATATAGGTGGATTGATACGGTACAAAGTGCCTTAGACGATAGAAATATAAGATCTGATAATGATGGAGTCTTGACAAGTAACAGACTGATTTGGAGGAAAAATTGTAGATAGGAAGTTAGTAATTATGTAATTTTTGCATGTAGTACTGTCATATCCTGTACACTCCTTGAGGGTACATGGCAGGAATTTGATGATGATGCTTTCTCAGCAAGAATTTACTACCACAGTTTTGAAGAAGCACAATGGCAGGACGTCTTATGATTATACCAGCCTGCATGAGTGCATTCACAGTATAAATACTGAAGAATTTCCATATGTTTCCTGAAATTCTGGAGCTGTTGTCCTGATAATTCTCTCTCTTTCTAACTCTCTCTCTCACACACACGTGTAATTTATGTATCCTTATTCTATGTAAATTGTTCCCTAACTGTCATTACAGTGGACTTAGACAACTTTAGGCATCTGTGAGTAAGCTACTATAAACTAGTACTCAATCATTTTATTGCTACTGTGATAGTTTCTCTTACAGTCGCTGGGCTGTCACGGCGCATCGTGCCCCTTCGGTGGTGGATAAGGGGGGGGGGGGGTCATGCTACTTTGTAGGCCTCCCTGCAAGGTCCATGCCGGGAGGCTTACAAACTGCGGGAGGACTGCAACTGCTAACCAACAACAGTTGCAGTCCTCCATTCATTTTGGAGGTTGCATGGTGCTGGCAGCCCATTCCGTAAAAAATGCTGCTATGTAAAGCATCATGTCTAAACAGAAAAGAATTTAAGTCCAGGTAGTCTCAATATATAAAGAGTGTCCCAAAATTCACGCAAGATTTAAATTTAGCGCGATTTATGCGGTAAAGTGTTGCCAACGAGAAAAAAAAGACAGCGTGACAGCTGACAGTTCAGTGTTATTAAAAATGGAGCGCTACACGAAAGAACAACACATTTTCATTGTTGAGCAATATTTTAAAAATAATGAAGGTTTGGCAGTACAGTTCGCAATTTTCGTACAAAATATGGTCGGAATAGTGATTTAACTTCATCAACTGTGTAAAGATTAATTAAAAAATTCAAGGAAACTGGATCAATTACTGATCTTATACACTCTGGCCGTCGTTCAACAGAAAACATCGAAGCAGTTCGTGAGAGTGTTGCTTAGAGTCCAGGAACATCCATTCGGCACCGTGGTCTTGAATTGGACATTTCGAGAAGCTCTCTACAGAGTATTCTCATGAAAGATTTGCATCTTTATGCTTACAAAGTTCAAATGACTCAAGAACTGAAGCCTACTGACCACACACAGCGCAGAGAGTTCATTGAATGGATTATGGAACAACAACAAGTGGATGCTTATTTATCGAACAAAATCAAGTTCAGCGATGAGGCACATTTTCATCTTGATGGCTTCATTAATCGACAAAATTGTCGCATTTGGGGTTTAGAAAATACTCGAGTGATTGTTGAAAAATAAATGCATCCACAACGTGTCACTGTTTGGTGCAGATTTTGGACATTTCGAGAAGCTCTCTACAGAGTATTCTCATGAAAGATTTGCATCTTTATGCTTACAAAGTTCAAATGACTCAAGAACTGAAGCCTACTGACCACACACAGCGCAGAGAGTTCATTGAATGGATTATGGAACAACAACAAGTGGATGCTTATTTATCGAACAAAATCAAGTTCAGCGATGAGGCACATTTTCATCTTGATGGCTTCATTAATCGACAAAATTGTTGCATTTGGTGTTTAGAAAATACTCGAGTGATTGTTGAAAAACAAATGCATCCACAACGTGTCACTGTTTGGTGCAGATTTTGGGCTGGAGGCATCATCGGTCCATTCTTCTTCGAAAATGCGGCTGGTAAGGCAATAACAGTTAATGGTTCTCGCTATCGCGACATGATAATCCAGTTTTTTGTGCCTAAATTGTAAGATATGGATGTGGGCGACATGGTTTCAACAAGACGGTGCCACGTGCCATACAGCCCAAGAAACAATTCAATTACTGCATGAGTCATTTCCTGGTCGTGTAATTTCCGTTTTGGTGATCAGAATTAGCCGCGCAGATCATGTGACTTAACGCCGTTGGACATTTTTCTTTGGGGTTTTTTGACGTCTAAGGTTTATGCCAACAAGCCCACGACCACCCATGCCTTGAAGGAGAAAATTGAGCGCTGTATCAACAAAATTCAGCCACATTTATGCAAAACAGTCATGGAAATTTTCGACAAAAGAGTGCGTATGTGTCAGCAAACCCAATATCCATGCATAACCCTATACTGTATACTTTATGAATCAATAAGAAATTACAATTTTTAATTAAAAACCTGTGTTTTCTATCAAAATTACATCTTGCGTGAATTTAGGGACACCCTGTATATGGGGTGTTTAAGGATCAAAGCTGTATAACTGAGAGGAGACCTCCACATAGCTTTTAAAGGAATGCGGAGAACAGACCACGGCTTCTGATCTAATGTCCAATCCTCACCTTCTTGGGGTGCACCCTGTTTGGTATCTACCTGGATACTGAACGAACGAGGATGGGCTGGCAATTTGGGATTTAGCCGACCAAATTGTATTCTTATTGGCTTAAACCAATATACAAAATGATGATACAACATGACAAAATTTCATGCCAGCTGGGGTGTCGCCCGTTTAAACAAGCCCCCCCCCCCGTTGTTTTCGCCAGGGAACCAGGGCAAACAGCGAAAAGTCAGCTCCTGGAACACTTCTGAACACACACCCCAACTCAACATCACCAGAGTTAAAGATCGGTACTAACAATATAAGAAGCATGAATGGCAAAGAAATGGAACTAGCTGAGGAATTGGATAAGTACCAGATCGACATATTAGGGGTGACTGAAACAAAAAAGACACAAACTGATGAGATCTGAGCAATAAATACAAAATGTTATATTCAGGAAATGACAATCAAGGAAAAGAAATAGTAACCATAGTATTCAACACAAAATACGAGGCAAATCTTCTACTTCTTCTACTTCTACAAATCTTCTACTAAGGCAGAAGTGGATAAATTTTGAGATGCTTTAGAGAAAGCAACTGACAGAATGAAAAATGGACAGTTGGTCCTTATTGGGGCTCTTAAACAGCAGAGTAGGAAATGATTGTCAGACATACAAAAATATTTTTGGAAAATTTGGGGAAAAGAGAAAAGCTAATAATAATGGTAAATACTTGTTGGATTTCTGCTCAGGACATGGACTGGTTATTACTACCACCATTTTTCAACATAAAAATGTGCACAAATTCACATGAAGAGAAGAGGCAAGGATTAAGAAAAGTCTCAATGACTATGTTATTGTGGATAATGATGTTTTCTCCCTGGTTCAGGACACCAGAGTGTACAGAGGATTTGAAATTGGAAGTGATCACAATTTACTCTTGAGCAGGATAAAATTGAATTTCATATTGAAAAGAATGACATGTAAGAAAGTTTTAAAGCGAATAAAAGTTGAGCAGCACTCAGATGTGAGATGTAGACTAAAATACATAAAGATTATTGAAAAAAAAATGAAAGAGAACAGGAATCAAACCTTGGAGATTCAGTGGCAAACTCTGAAGAAAACATTGGTTGATTCAGCCAGAGAGGCATGTGGTGAGGTTTTCTGCAAGGATAGAAAAATCAGAACTCCATGGTGAACACACGAAGTTTAAGAAGCAGTGAAGGAAAAGAAGAAAGCATATCAAAAGTTCCTATGTAATAAGTCAGCTAGTGCTCTTAGACTTGGTAATTTATTTTGTAACTGTATACCGCATTTTGATTATTAAATATAATTATTTGAAATCGGGTCATTCTTTTTGAAACACCCTGTATTTTATATGTTATCCCCATTCATCTGCCCACACTCCTGAAGCTAGCCCCACAACAACTTTTATCTTCACGAACTCTCTAACTCTGATCATTTGATTTCACCTGCGACATGAAACTGTTCCATTCGCTAAGCACGTTGTGAGACGAGGAGAAAATGTTGTTCTTATCTTACTCCATTCATCATAATACTGAATACCAACTTGACATCCATGGATTCTAGTATGGATGACATCCCTTGTCCTGTCCAAATCATTCCCTGCATATACCCAAAAATTTCACTCAGAACATCCCAAATCCATTAATATACACAAACACATCCGGCTGATACGAATCGCATTATTTTCCTGAGGAGTTTTCAATGATCAGCAAAAAAATTTAAGACATCCTGTTATGTGAGGTCATGACCGATATCTATAAACAGTCTATCCCATGATGTCAGTTGCAAAGTGCCATCCAGAGGTCGGGTGCATTTTCCCACCAGCTACTATATGTCATATATACCATAGGCATATGATTTGTACTAATCGTGTTATGATGGTGGTTTTAATTATATCCGTCCTGTTTTATCCAGAGGCACAACAGTGGTCATCGTAAATCTGGCAGATTCATTAATCGTGTGGTAGTTTTATTTATATCCTTCCTGTGTGCGGCTTGTATTTGTTACGTTGTGATGTGTGTTTCTGTACAATCCATGACTGTATGGATTTTGTTGTCTGCATGAGACGGATTCAGCACGCTCGGTCGCATATTCCCGCAAGTGACCGTACGAGAAACTGAACTTCGCTAAACGGGATGCATACAGCTATCCTCCTTGCCAGCCGAGCTAAGCCTCATCGTGACGTCACTTTGCGTAACTTTCGTTTCATTCCTGATTTTGGAATTGGATTAATTCCAAAACCATTAAGTAATGAGAATAATCGGAAACTGCAGTCAAAATAAATAATATAATATAATTATGTTACTACTTTTAATGAGATGGTTCAGCCTCTCGCCCTTTGCAGAGTTGCTGGATATCTGGCTCAATATTGGTCAACTTCAGTTGAAGATCGGCACACAGACTAAGATGATTTCTGTATTTTGTTTTTATTTGAAGGAGCGATGAAAATCTTTTCTCACAAAGATAGGTTGCAGAAAACTGCATGACGATTTTCAGTGTTTCTTCAAATAATTCGGGAAATTCAATTCTTACTGAAGGCAAGATCCAGAATCAAGCCAAACCAAGATTACAGAATTCCATTTTAATCCCACTGTCACTTGAAAGCTCAATTAACTGTTCTTTTTTCGATAACGACAGGTCGTTCTCGTGACTATAAAACTGAAATAGATCTCGAACCCACAGAAATTTCTAATAAAAATTATTCAGAAAATACGTTTCAAAATTCTGTTTCAGAGTTTTGAGGCAGTCATAAACCCTTTCCAGAAAGTCAGAATCAACAAAAAGATCATTTTCCATTAAAAAAGAATCCAATGTTGGAAAAGGTGCAAATTATCTGTCTTTGACATAACTAATGTAAAACACCAGTTATTTTTTTTTCTCAAATGCCTTTATTGTGTAGTAGGCATCAAGAAAAGTTAAAGAATTTCCCTGAAGGGAGAGATTTAGTTCATTTAATTTCGAAAAAAATGTCTGAAAGAGAGGACAGTGTTTATAACCATGCTTCGTCAACAAGGAGTGATGCATTTCATTGCTAAATAACCTGTTATTTAGCAATCGAGCCTTAATAAAATTAACTAGCTTTACAACGTTGTATAACACAGCTTTAAATTCTTGTGGCATTCCATTGGAGGCCAACCTTTCTCTATGTATGAAACAACCGATTCATATCTGGGGCCACTTCCTTGTTCATGGAAACAACCCCACTATGTGTGCCTGTAAGAGTGCAAGCTTCATCCGAACAGAAGCCCATGCATTTTTTCCACTGGATCCCTTTGTTATTATGTAATTATTGAGAGTGTGAATATTTCTTCTCTAGTTGTTTGGGATAACAAAGTTCTACAAAACAGAATATCGTCATGAATGTTGTTATCATGTGCATATCTTACGTAGCATATTAACTGCGCATCATCTGTAAAATCAGACGTCTCGTCTATTTGTAAAGCATAATAAGGGCTCTTCTTAACTCTTTCGATTAACTGAGATTCTACATCACCTGCAATATCATGCATGTGTTTGGGTTGGAAGATTGAAAGCAATAGTCCAACCATTGGAATGAGGCATAGAAGTTGTAGAGATCCCATGCACCGAACTTATAACCAAAGTAATCCTCACTGGCATGGAAACATACATTCCCCACAGTACTCTGACCTGTCATTCCCATCTTTTGGAAAACTAATCCCAAGTTTTCCAAAAGATGTACCAAGGCTGTACAAAAACCAAACATACCTGGCTCAGATCAAGAACTCCATCCTGCTTTACAGCTTATACCCAAGCCCGAAATAAATGCAAAAAAAAAAAAATAATAATAATAATAAAATGCTTCCGAAACAGAGTTCGAAAGAGCAAAAAGCAGGAAATTAGCAGGCTGTCCAAACAGCAACAGAGCCTTTTGATCTCTCGCAAAAAGCAATTGGTCGTAATTTCTGCCCAACACCATTCCCACCTCTATCATACCCAGATGGCTCCACTGCAACATTATCTACAGAAAAGGCCAATCTCCTGGGCTCACACTTTGCTTCCAATGCATCCATAACTGACAATAGCAAATGTCCCCCCAACCATTCCAGATGACCAACATACAATGCACACCATATCCTTTTGCCAGAAAGAGATCAATAAAATATTGTCCAAATTAGACTCCAGGCCCAGATGGCATTCCTCCAATTGTTCTGAAGATTTGTGCACCAGAACTGACTCCTGTCCTATGTCGCTTATAGATACCATCTTACTCCACTGGTATCTACTAATTTCCCACAGCATGGAAATTGGCCTATATTCAACCCATTCCCAAGAAGGGCGACAAGTCATTGCTGTCCAAAATCAGCCCCATCTCGCTCACCTCAGTCCTGTCTAAAGTAATGGAAAAAATCATCAATTCCCAACTCCTACACTACCTTGAAGCTACCCGTCTAATAAACGACCACCAGTATGGATTCCATCTCTGCCGATCAAGAGAAGATCTGCTCTCATATGTCACCCATCTCTGGACAAATACCATGGAGAAGTATGGCGAATATCAAGTAGCTGAACGTGATATCTCTAAGGCATTTGACCGGGTCTGGCACAAGGACTTACTAAGCAAGCTACCATCGTTTGGTCTATCTCAAGACCTCTGTAATTGGATTGCTAGCTTTGTCTGGGCACACACACTATGTTGCAGTGGATGGTTTCTTATCCTCTCACCATTCAACTGATGATGGGGTTCTGTCCTCTCACCAACCCTCTTCCTACCGTACATCAATGACCTACTTCAGCTGACCTCCAACCCAATACATAGTTTTGCAGACGACAACACATTACACTCCTCCCTTTCTTTTGAGGAACCTTACTCCATACAACTCACCTCAACCTACAGAACATCAACTACCACCACCGCCTCAATTCTGATATCCAAGTCATCCTCCAATGGGGTTCAGATAACCTAGTCAATTTCAATGTTAATAAAACCCAGTACTGTCTTATTTCTCATAAAAAAGAACCATTTTCTCCCAGTACTATCTTTGACAACACCCAAATTTCCAAACAATTTGAGATTTCTCTTCTTGGAATTACCTTGACATCAAGCCTCTCATGGCATAAACAAATAACAATCATTGCATCCTCGGCTTCTAAAAAACTAGGATTTTTCTCTTTCGCTCAAGACATTACTTCGCCCCTGAACAGTTGTTAACACCTTATACAAATCACAAATCTGCCCAACCATCGAATACTGCTCTTGACATATGGGGTGGGGGGGCCCCAAAAGCTCCTTCAAAATGCTTGACTCGATACAGAGGAGAGCAATCAGACTTATTAATGATCCATCTCTTACCAACTCACTCCCCTCACTTTCACACAGAGGATCGGTCTCCGCTATGTATATTCTACAAATATTTTCATGGAAAATATTCATTCACAGTGCACCTCGAAACCCACAGAACAAGTTTCTTCTCCTCCTCCTCCATTCCTGCAACTGCTGTACTATGTAACAGTCTTCCCCTTGCTGTGTTCCCCAAGGAATATAATATACAGTCATTCAAATCAAATGTGAACAAGTACCTTCTTTCCCAACCCATCACCCATACATGGTACTAATTTACTATAGGTTGATCAACCAACCTCACGTGTATGGGCTCAACATAAAACAAATAAAAATAAATAAATAAACAACAAAAACCAATTCAAATAAACCAATTCAAAAACCAAATAAACAACAAGTTCATGCACAAATACACAAATTACTCTAAAAGTTCAGACCAAAACTCTAGGAATGGGCAATAAAAGGTTCAAAATTTATTTCTGGTATAAATTTATTGGAAAACATCAAATTGAAACACTCTACCAGCAAAAGCATAAACATCTATGCTCGTGATGGGATTTGAACATGCTGATTGAAGAGCACATACAGTATGCACAAGAGTGTCTTACTGCTGATAGTCTTTTCAAAGTAAAGGAATATGCAGTCGAACTTTGTTATAATGAGCACCAGGGGACCAACAAAATTTCCTCACTATAAAATGATTGTTCTTCAGAATATGCATGTTTAATAAATATTAAGTGTCTGTACTAAAATAAAGAGCCAAAAGGCTTCACTTCAGCAATGCAAAATTATATAAATCAAGTGGGTATTAAATCCAGCATTATTTCAAAGCTGAATGTAGAAACTATGAAAGTTTCATAAAATAAAAAAAAAAAATAAAAATAAAAAAAAAGTTGACCAGAGAGCTTATGTTTTTGAAACATCAAGGTTTTCACAATTTTCTAATAATAAACTGTTTTTATTATTTAACACGTTTGCTGCCAACTACAAGTATACTCGTAGTTGGTATATGACCCTCACAAGCCAACTACGAATATACTCGTATGACGCTTACCGCCGGCAACGAGATTACTCGTACTGACCTTGAAGAAGTAAAATTGCTTGGAGTGCGGAGCATAGCAGCAAAAATGTGTATACTCGTAGTTGGCATACGAGCCTCACAATCCAACTACGAATATACTTGTATGTCGATGACTGCCGACAACGAGATTACTCGTACTGACCTTGAAGAAGTGAAATTGCTTACCGTGTGGTAACAAACTATGCCCGAGGAGCGTGGCAGTGAACATGTTAAATCTTAAGTCCTGTTTCATCAACATTATAGATGTCTTCAGCATTGAAATCTTTCCATATTTCTTTCCAAATGCAGATCAATGCATTCATTTATCATTATTGGATCTGTGAAGTGAGATTTAATATTATTATTACATAAGAGTCCAAAGACTCATCGAGAGAGGGTTATACAACTCTGTCTCCACCGCTCAATCCACCGACAACTACACCAACAACCATTCACCACCACCACCACCACTAATATTTTCACAGATAATCACAAACATCCATGCCCACAGCAGGATTCGAAACCGCAGCCTTTTGGCTGGAGAGTGGATATGCTAAGCACTCAGCCAACCAAGCCGGCATTTTCCACTAATATTTGCATAAATGTCATGTTCAGTTTTTAAATCAATCGAGTCAACCATTGTTGCATACAAAATCATCATGTACAAATTGTTCCACTTCAGCCTTCAAGACCATCTATTGAGAATCAAGCACTTCTTTGTGTAGTGAACCATTAAAGCAATGCTTTCATTGGCATTTGTAAGCTCACACTTTCTAAATTTTTTTTTGGTTATGTTGTTTTCCAGTGCTGTTATGTAAACATCTTTATTCTTCCACAATGTCAATACTGTCGAACAGGTTAAAGAAAGCTTTTTACAAACTTCAACATTTTTCATACCCTGTTCTAACTCATGAACAATAATTTCAACTTTTTTGCAAATCGAAAGAAACTTTCTTTTAGTAGACATGTTTCCAATGGAAGAGCGAGTTTTTAACTGATTTTACAGTCACCGCAGTTTGGGTAAAGTGAACAGAGGAGAGCAAGACACTAGACACTAAAGAGGTAGATAGAGTGGGTGCTTCCCAAGTACAACATTAGGTTAAAAGCCTGCCAGTTCAGGTGGTCATAAAAGTTAATTTGCTCCTTTCATTTTTGTCTATTCCAAGAATTATCCAAGCAATTAAGAATGTTTGCATGGTTATCAAAATGTGTATATATATCTGTGTAATATGCTTGTTATAAAATTGCTATGGGCAATTTTATAACAAGAATTATAATTCTTGTTATAAGGCCTGTGTAGCCTGTCTAATCCATAAAAACTCAGTTTTATGGATATTCTATAAAACTTGCTCATTACACAGCCATGATCTGGTTATTTCTATGCTCATTACAAAATTAGACTTTATATGCATGCCTTCATCAATAAGAGAGAAAAAAATGAGAAACTATAACAAAGGTAGCGCATTAGGCTATCTACCTGGAATGAGCCAAGTGTCTAACCTAATGCTGCCTCAAGAAAAGCACGTGCATGCGTGCACACACACACACACACACACACACACACATATAGGTAGGCCTGTGTAGCTCAGCAGAAGTGACGCTTTCATCCTCTGCGCTTGGCTGCACGAATATAGAAGTATAAGTTATAGTCTAGTCATCAACTGGAGGAACTTTTTCTAAGCCTTTCTTCGACCGGTTCCCAAGTCCTGGCAAGCGAGTTTTTTCTCCCAGAAACTTGAGTTTTTCATCCTGTAAGCTCAAGAAAATCGACCATAGAACCCACATTATTTCAGACAGTAACATATCTTGTGAGGGTTAGGTACCAAGAGAAGGCAGTAATTGTTTGCTTGTCTCTTCATTGGTGTGCCTATAATCAGTGATAGACAAGGACCAGGTATCTCTTATTGGCTCCCAGTGGAGATTGAACTGCCCTTCAGTCTCCAAAAGCTAGATAAGGTTTAAAGGCATTGACTACTCCCTATAAGGGAATATAAAGGTGTTAGCTTATTTTATATATATATATAATTATTAACATATAATATATATATATATATATAATTATTAACATATAATATATATATATATATATATATATATATATATATATATATAAAAGATATGTGCAAGGTAGTCTTATCGGAAAAGGCAACATGGCTAAGAAATGCACTTCATCTATCCACTGTAAAATCTTCAATGAGAAGGGGGTTCCAATTAAATTTATGTAATAATTTCTACAATAAGTGAATATGTTAAAATTTTTTTTCTCGCAATCTCAGATAATACAGAGGCTGCTACTCTTCTTCAAGCAGTGTGGCAGTCTTTATTCTTTAAATGAAAATCATCTGCTACACAAAACAATATTTCCCAATATATGTCCTTGAGGGATGTACATGATGCTATGAGAGTGCACTAGACATATTTAAATAACTTTCACAGCTTACACATGTAACAAATATTATATAGAATTTTATTCAAAAACTCCAATATATTTTATTCAGAATAACATGATCATTGTCAGCGAGGCAGACCATTAACTACAATCAAAACATGAATCATAAATCATGCATATATTTGCTCCTATCTTGGTAGCAGCTGAAGTATATAGTTCAAAGGAACAACTGTAAAAATATTTATGTAGCTCCAAAAAGTCTAAATATGTTTTACATAAATTCAACCAAGATCAAGCCCAGTAAGAATTGTAACTTGTACATAGATGTTTGTTTAAATGTAAATAATCCCAATGGGAATTGTATATGCTCTCTGCCAAATAAGGGAATATTCTAGAAGGTGAAGTATTAAGGCAATACCTTGCTACTAGTAAACAGTATATTTTCAGCTCTTTGTAAAGACGTCAAATTTTGTGTATGTTCAACATGGAAACGCTCAAGGTCAGTACTAGGTGGACTGACAAAAGCTTCAAATGAATAGGATTTAGGGAGTGTTGGAGAAAAACAAAGGAAGGGTCAGTCTGAGAAAAGGATCAAGGGATTTCACTGAAAAGTTCGTAGGTCACATATCTCCGTACAAGGATTCGAAACCGAATAAAAGGCGTTGGTGAAAAGATCACAACATCAGTTCCAGAAATTTTCATCACTGATCCAGAGGTTGTCGGCAGTTATTCGTCAGATGTACGTCATCGAGAACGCGACTTCAGGAGAAATCATGCCAGTGATCTAAAAGAAAGATGACGAGGAGTGGATCCAACAGGCAAAGCAGATATTTCATGACGAATTGAAGTCTTCGCTGGAAGCTGTTAACCAGAGGGAAGAAATTGCTCCATTGGTCCAACGTGCATGCAAGCATTCCACAAGCCGATAATCTTCGTCCGAAGTGCGGCGAGTACAGCATCCCAGAAGCGTCAGTAAATCTATCGCCGCAGTAAAGAGGGAGAGAAAAACCTGACACGAAAAAAAAAAAAAGGGAACAGAAATCCAGTTCGAAGCCAAGTGCACAGTGGGTAGCAGCTATAAAGTAAGTTGGCCCGTTTGTTAAATTAAATTGAAGATTATAAATTAATTAATTGTCAGGAATTTGTAGTTGAAATAACTCATAGTGTAACTGTTTGCTGAAATGGTGAAACTTGCCTATAGAATATTCCTAACATAGAAAGGAAGGAGCAATTGAGTGTAAAAGATATTGTCTATGTGTTCGATGAATAAGAGTTAATAATTAAGTAATAAGTACCATTGATCAGTATAAATGATTTATGATATATTAAGAAAATTAGTTAAATATGTGATATGATTTGTGTGAGTAAAATGCAGGAACTTAACTAATTTATTTAGGCAGATTTGAATTGAGATGTTTTTTTTTTTCTTTTACTGAAATTGCAGTGTAAATTTGTCTTATGTGAATTAAATTTTGTTGTTTAAATATTAAATAAGTGTCGCCTAATTCTTAATTATTTGATGCACTATTCTGAAAAAAATAGTAGAGCCTATTAGCGGGTACCCAACAGAAAGGATAGTAAAAAATAGATAGTAGACCACGACTGCAGATACTAATTAAATCAGAGATATCCTGAGGGTAAATAGAAAACTACTGGATGCATGTTACACTTCTGGTTAATAGAAAACGAACATGAGTGGCGCAGCTTTTAAACAAATAAGTTTTCTGGCGTTCGAAGAATAAGAAGGCAAGTGCGGAAGGTAGTTTAGCGTAAGGAGATATTAAAGATATACCAAAGCGTGATAAGGAAGAATAGTTAGAAGCACATAACAAAAGTTGCATTAAATACATAAATACATATAAAGAGATAAGATAGAGACATAGAATAAAGAGAATAAATAAGGTATATAAATAAAGTATAAAAAAAAATAATAATAAATAAGATAAAAAAAGTGCCACCTTTCTGGCAATCGTATAGCAAAAGTATGTAAGTTCTTGTCACCTAACTCTGATATTCTAGGTCCACCTAACTCTGATATTCTAGGTCCAGCTACTCACAGATGAGACCTCAAAAAAGGTTGAAACCGGTCTGGGTAGTGACCTCTCCTCATAATGTAAAACAGTACTACATCTCCTTAGAGCTGTGTGTTTTTACATTATGAGAAAATATCAAGAACAGTGAGAGAACTTGCTCCACCTTTGCAACGAGTTGCCGTGGTGTGGCACTACCAAGTGGTCACTTACGCTTGGATACGCTGACAGTTCGTCGGCATGAAACGTTCAGATCGTAGTTTTCGATCTTAGTTTCGCTTACTGGCTGAAAAACAATAAGGGATTTTTATCCCCTTAACTGATCAACCTCGCCAGAAAAAAAAAATAGCCGTTTGGCTTTTCATCTTCGTTATACTAGGTTATAATATAATATAGTGACGCACCTTTCTGGCAATCGTATAGCAAAAGTATGCAAGTTCTTGTCACCTAAACTCTGATATTCTAGGTCCAGCTACTCACTGATGAGACCTCAAAAAAGGTTGAAACCGGTCTGGGTAGTGACCTCTCCTCATAATGTAAAACAGTACTACATCTCCTTAGAGCTGTGTGTTTTTACATTATGAGAAAATATCAAGAACAGTGAGGGAGCTTGCTCCACCTTTGCAACGAGTTGCCGTGGTGTGGCACTACCAAGTGGTCACTTACGCTTGGATACGTTGACAGTTCGTCGGCATGAAACGTTCAGATCGTAGTTTTCGATCTTAGTTTCGCTTACTGGCTGAAAAACAATAAGGGATTTTTATCCCATTAACTGATCAACCTCGCCAGAAAAAAAATAGCCGTTTGGCTTTTCATCTTAGAAATTTATTATAGTCTAACCAAGTGAAAAATAAACTTCCAACATCTTTCTCTAAATCCAGAGTAATTCAATAATATGGTGGGACACCTGTTGGCAACTCCTATAGGTAAATATGACCTCTCCTATTGCTTCTGCCTTAGTATCTCCACGTTCGGTTCTGCCTCTCACTGATGAGACCTCAATAAAGGTCGAAACCGGTCTGAGTAGTGGCCCTTTCCTTAATGCATAGCAGTATACATGTCTGCAAGGAGATGTGTTTTGCATTATGGGAGATTCTGAGACAAGGAGTGATGAGCGTTTGGTCCACCTTTGCTCGGTGTTGCACTACCTTACCTCAGTCCTGAAGATATTTTCAGGTGCAAACTTTGTTTGCTTACACTTGGATAAAGGATTAAACTAAATTTATTATATTGAACTTCCTGTAATGAAGAAGTTTTTTCTGGTTCCAAAAAAATCTGTGCCTAGTGTCAGTAGTATGAGAAGCTATCCAGAAAACCTGTTCTAGAGACCAAAACATCTTGTATTGAGTCATTTCAGAACTCGGTAAGCAAGATCACAGTCTCACACCAGGAGATAAATTAGTTAAACACATTCCACAACAAATTCACACCTATGAATGAGAATCTATAGTTTAATGGTTCGCAGGTAGATGAGCTAATCACATGGTTCAACCACGTCTAGAAATAAATCATTCACAATCAATCATTTTGTAATATCTTCCGATGAATATTTAAACATCAAGATCGAACATATTCAATGGACAGTAGCAACCTTTATATACTACTACAGATAGAGAGAGTATGTCTTCAATGAGAGCACAAAAGGTGCACAACATTTATAGCATGGTGGCAAATTATGTCATTGTCAAAAATAATTTTGGCATAATATCATACTTTTATGAAAGTTTACAAGAATACACAAAATTGTTTTTTTTTTAATACTGAAAGGAAACATTGTTTACAAATGTATTTTTCAAATTATTTTGTATAAATATGACTGCCAATTCAATTATCAACTAATAGTCTAATTTAATGAAAAGTGTATAATTTGGTTTGATTCTAGTTCTATGAACTAGAATTTTTGTCATATTAAGATTTGATAAAAAAAAAATGTTTTCAGTCATAATACCAAACAACTTTTCATTATGAATTACATCGTGATAGGGAATAACCTCAGTGCTGAGAAATACGAGGTACACAATTTTGTTTATAGAATTATGAAATGTTACTCTGAAACTCACCATTTCTAAATGCATATCTCGAGCTTTCTATTTTTTTATTAAAAAATTTCTCGAGGACAATTTTTTTTTGTCATATTTAGCATTTCATATTTGGAATCTTGGTTCAACCAAGAACCCAAATATGAAATGTTCAATTATTCTAAGAGCACTGTGTAACTATTAATTTAAGAAGCACAAACCTAAAGGATAATAAAACTTTACATTGATATATATAAGAAACTAACAGCTTTGAACAACTCATTCATAAAAATTTAAAGAAATAAAATGAACATTGAAAATTGTAATACATGATTATCATTGAAGAAATTGATGACATTTTACTCTTATTAATATATGTAGATGCAATTAATGAATTCTGCTAATGTTAAATCAAATGCATCTTCTTTATATTACTTGAATGTTATCTAATTACAGTAATAATTTGATTTAATTCCATATGCAAAAATTCTCACCTTTCTTGTGCTGACTTCAACAATCCATTGTTTTACTAGCTGATTTATTTTGCTTAGAACCTCCATTCTGTAAAACATATGCAAGTTGTAAATCATTTACACAAAAATCAATTATAAATTATATTTGTTATATCTGACTATTTGTATAACGAGACTATAACGATTTAAATGAGAATGATCAGAAATGTAAGTCAAAAGACATGACAGAAAAATAACCAGCTAAACTGTTTTTTGCTGGTTACATGAAGACTATTTTTGGCATATAAAGCTTTCAGACTCCATCATTAAACTTTTTCTCCAACATAATTTAATATTCTACCACTACATAATTGCAAGACAAAACATCCAGACATGTTTCTGGTTTACATGAAAACACTTGTAAAAAAAAAACAAGGCATAATAATAAAATGACTAGAGGAAAACAATTCAAAACATAGAGCACAAAAATAAGGAAACACTTTGTTCTTTCTAGGAATGAATGCATATAGGCAGCCTAAGTCCAGTGGGATGAAGACTGTCTTAGAATAACAGTGACCCAAATTTTGAAGAAATTAATTCAGCCAAACTTGAAATTAAGGAGATGTTTCATTATGACTGCCAACTCCAAAAAGTCTTTAGAATCTGTAAGTATCTATGTGGTACTGCAGTCTTCTTCCATATCATCCTGTATAAATGGAGTTGGTCTGTTAATTACTGAACTTAGCACACCATCATCATAGTTGTGTTATGTTCACAGCAGATGTTAGCAGTTCCTGTCTGTTCCACAGTGTGCCAATTTTTGTTATATGTATATGTCAAATCTCCCCCCCCCCCCCAACACACACACAAGGTTGTAAAACTTATAGCACATACTGGTGTAGAAACGAGGCATTTTATACACTCAGTCTTTCAGCATGCATAAGCTTTCTATAAAAAAAAAAAATTAAAAAAATGACAATTAAACATTTGAAACACTTGTGCCTAAAAAGGATAATTATATTTTTCTTAGAATGAAGTGAGTTTCTGGATGCAATAAAATTTATTAAAATATGATTATTCCAGGCATGTTAAATAAAAAATATATTACAAATTTAAAAAAATAAATAAATAAAAAACTGTTAGGAAAACTATATAGAAATTAGCTAAGAGAAGAATTGGAGGACATATATAGACAATGATATGACTGCGGTCCTATCAGTGCTTATATATATATATATACATAAAATAAACCTCTGTTCCATTCCAGGATTCCAAAAATATCAGGAAGTGTCAGCATTATATAAGGTCAAGTTTCTTTAAAATGATGCATTAATGAACAGTGATATAATATCAAAATATTGGAAGTTTTTTCCCACTTGGTTAGACTATAATAAATTTAGTTTAATCCTTTATCCAAGTCAAGCAAACAAAGTTTGTACCTGAAGTATCTTCAGGATTAAGGCAACTCATGGTAAAGGTGGACCAAGCTCTCATCACTCCTTTTCTTAGTATCTCCAATAATACAAAGCACATCTCCTTGCAGACATGTATAATGCTATGCATCAAGGGAAGGGCCACTACCCAGACCGGTTTTGACCTTTATTGAGGTCTCATCAGTGGGAGTCAGGCCCAGAGGTGGTGATACCAAGGTGGAAGCAATGGAGAAGTCATATTTACCTATACGAGTTGCCAAAAGGTGTCTCCGTTATTATTAAATTACTCTGGATTTAGAGAAAGATGTTGGAAGTTTTTTTTCCACTTGGTTAGACTATAAAAAATTTAGTTTAATCCTTTATCCAAGTGTAAGCAAACAAAGTTTGCACCTGGCAACTCGTATAAGTAAATATGACTTCTCCATTGCTTCCACCTAGGCATCACCACCTCTGGATCTGGCTCCCACTGATAAGACCTCAATAAAGGTCGAAACCGGTCTGGGTAGTGACCCTTCCCTTAATGCATAGCATTATACATGTCTGCAAGGAGATGTGCTTTGTATTATCAGAGATACTAAGACAAGGAGTGATGAGAGCTTGGTCCACCTTTACCACGAGTTGCCTCAGTCCTGAAGATACTTCAGGTACAAACTTTGTTTGCTTACACTTGGATAAAGGATTAAACTAAATTTATTAATATCAAAATATGTGCATTATATCTGAATTTTTATGAACAAGGTTTTTCTAAACTAGATTAAAGTAAAATGAATTTTTTTTATATAAAAGATCAAAGAGCAATTTTGCTCACTATCTCAATCTTTAAAGGGGGAATGCTTGCACTACAAAGTATAGCTAAGGTGAATATTGGAGATGTAAATTTTTGGGATCCCCCCTATATCCACAATAATTTAATACAGTTACCAAATTATAGATAATGATCCCACTAACACATAAAAGAAAATGTTTCAAGTTACTTCTTTGTCCAAAAAATTACTACAATCTGAAATCTTACTGAGAACATCCCCACTATGTTGGAGTCCTATAATTCACTTATAATTCCCCTTTGTTCAAAAGAAGTTTTCAGTAGTTAAGTTGAATTTCATCTTAAAATCATTGTCTTTCAAATTTTTAGTAAATTAATGTGCCTATATTTGTTTAGGTTTGTGGAGTGTTTCACTGTTGCTACTGTGGACTCCAAAAATAGTCAACTTCCTGCACATAACTTTATACTGCACTGTAAGGGATAGAAATACTTTTGCTTTGTTCTTGTGTATTTGGGATAAATGGTGGAGGTGTAGTGTTTATATTGTTAGGTGGAGGTGTATAGGACTGCATTTGAGTGGTTATGGTGTGAGTCGCTTGGAGAGACTGCTGCTGGAAGGTAGAGAAGTGAATAGAGAGAATGAATCAGGTAGAGAAGTGAATAGAGAGAAGAAGAAGGGGGTGATGTGGAAGAGCAGGAGAGTAAGTGGATATGAATGGGGAAGTGAGTGGTATGAGTATAGAAAATGAGAGAATGGGTGTGCAAGAAGAGCAGGGAAACGGGGAGGCTCAGGTGAGAAAGGTGGATGCTCCAAGAGGAGGTGAGAGCATGTGTAGGCAGGAAAGAAATGGGATGACCAGGGATCAAGAGGAAACAGATGGAATTGAAAAGGGTTCTAAAATGAAGAAGCAGAAAGGGAAATGGCCCCAGTCCAGCATGGAGAGATCACATCGAGTGAGTGGTATCAGTGGAACTAGCTGTAGATCCAGAAATAAGCTGTTGTGTTTGTATACCAATGCTAGAAGTATAAGAAACAAGGTGGATGAAATGGTTGCACTAATTGCGTCTGTTCACCCAAAGATTGTCGGAATAAGTGAGACATGGTTAGGTGAGGACGTCAGCATGACAGGAATAGAGATGGAACGGTATGATATGTTTCGTGAGGATAGAAGGGGTAAAAAGGGAGGGAGAGTGCTATTGATGATAGAGAAAGAGTTATGGTTTTGAGGCAGTATGGTGTGAGATTGAGGTGAATAGAATCAAATACTTGGCGGGATGTTGTTATAGACCTGGTAATGTGGATGGTGGTGATAGTGAAATGTATAGTCAAATTAGCCAAGCAAATAAGAAAAGGGTGATCATTATGGGTAATTTTAATTATGGCAATATAGCCTGGAATGAAGAGATAGCAACTGGAAATAAAGAAAATGAGTTTCTTGAGTTTTTGAGGGATAACTACCTCAGACAGTATGTAACAGAGGGCACATGAGGATTAGGGGGTTTTGGATTTGGTCATCTCATCAGAGGATGTAATTATAAATGAGGTGTCAAATCATCCACCAATTGGTGAAAGTGACCATGAGGTGATTACCTGGGTGGTTGCCAGCAGTGCAAGGACCCCTGTGAGAAAAGGGTATATGTGAAACTACAAGGGGGAGTGATTATGAAGAGCTCAGGAGACAGCTTGCAGGTGTAGCATGGAATGAGGAGTTAGATGGAATGATGAGTCTGGGCACATTCCATGTGCCCAGATTTGGTCACCAGATTTTCAGAAGGATAACGAGATGTTGGAATGGGTCCAAAGGCGACTGACTAAGGTAGTTTCTGACCTCTGGAATGTCGAGTATGAGGAAAGATTGAGAAGATGTAATTTGCAGTCTGGTGGAGAGAAGGAAGAGGGGGGGGGGGATATGATAGAGACCTACAAGTTGGTAAGGGGTTGTTATAAGATTAATGGTGGAGAAGTTCTACAGAGAATACTGGGAGATCAGGGGAGAACCAGAGGTCATCCCTGGAAACTGTATAAAGAGGGTGTGAGTAGGGCAGTGACAGGCAGGTTTTTTCGTGCAGAGTTGTGAATAATTGGAATGCCTTGCCCAAGAGTGTGGTGTCTGCAAGGAGTTTGAGTGTGTTTAAGACACAGTATGATGAGATGTGTGTGTGATAAAAGGACCTCCCAGGTGAGTCTTTGACTCCATGAGGTCTTGGGTGGTAATAATAATAATATATATATATACACAGACATTTTAGTCAGTGTTTACAACCTATATAATATAAAAACAACTGACATAACCACAAGAAAGAACATAAGAATATAAGTTACCTTCATAACTCTGCTACTAGTATGTTCTTTCTTGTGGTTATATCAGTTGCTTTAATATCAATTTTGTTCTAGATGTTTATCAGAACTTTCCAGCCCCACGTTGTACACTGGTACGACATGGGGCATTCGTCCAAAACCTAAGGACGAATGCTATTTCTGAAGATAACAGCAAATTCAGACGAATCAGCTTATGGCATTTTTATAGCTAACAATTTTGAGTAGAAAGCGGGATACACACTCAAATTTTCAATTCACAATACAAAGGGGTCACATGATAGTACTCAACAGAATAAAAGGCAAAAGGCTGCACTAAGTGAATTGTGTTTGAAGGACGTTCTTTTCATGAAGGAATAAAGTTGCAAACTTGGATGCCTTAATGTCTCAAACGCAATCTAGATGATTTCAAGTGGGGAAGAATTATTGAAAAGCTTGAAGAAGGCTGCAGTATTAGTGATATTGCCAGAGAGTTTAGAATCTCACTTAGCACTGTATCCAGGCTCTGGGAAGCATTTCAAACCAATGTAATGCAATGTGTTCCAGATGTTTACTAGGAGGTCGCCCTAGATCCACCACAGAGTAGGAAGACAGATTTTTGGTTATAACAGCAAAACGTAATTGACACACCAAGGTAAGTCGGCTTGCAAGTTAGCTCCAATCAAGCACAAGTAAATGGATATCTCGACAAACTGTTGCAAGACTTCTGTGACAAGTAGGCATATATGCCCAAAGACCTGCATCCCTTTATCCCCAGCTCATCATAGACAAGATTCTAGACAGCATGTGTTTTTAAGCCTGGTGTTTGGGCTTAAAAACACATGCAAAAATACTTAATTTGTATAATTTTGGCAGGTAAATCACAAGCTCACACGCGCACACACACAAAACTGATGTTGAAGACGAAATAAAAAGGGGAGAAAATATGGGAGGAAGATGAGGTAAAGAAGGAAGTGAAATAATTAACACCAACTGGGTGTTACGTGCTCACATAAAGAACACTAAAGAGACTCTCCAGATTTTACACTTGCTCCTAATACAAATATGGGCTATGAAAAAAACGATGGGATTGATTTGAAATGTTTTGTTTATTCTTTCTGCTAGAACTGCTTAAAATATTTTTCTCAAAACAAAAAATGCAATGTCATATTTTTGTTTCATTATCTTTTCTCTTCACTTCAGTCTTGAAGATAAATTATGAAAGGGGGATAGATATGGCAGTGCTGAGTGGGTGCACCAAGCCACAAGTGCTGTAAAAAGGGAATATGACTAGTGAACAATTGTAAAAAAATTCAATGTTCACTTAAATTTAACCTTCGTACCACACACTAAAGTAGCAATCTTCATCCATTCACCATAGAGCAAACCACATCATCTACCACATCCCAGAAATGTATGAAGTGTCCTATGTTTGTAAACTTTGCCTAATAAGGACCCACAGAAAGTCATAAGTTAATATATGATTTTTAAAAAATAAAAATATGATTTTTTTTTTTTTAATTTATGACTTCCACCTTCAAAAGGCTGCAGCTCTACAATACATTACTACAGTGGGTGTGGTTAGGAATTTATTATTCTATCAATTATTAAATTAATACTGGCAAAAACCATGTAAAAAAGTAAGCCAATTTAATAAATCAATGACTAGTTTCATACAACACTACTGTATAAAATAATAAATAAACACAGAAATAAAGAGGTATGAACATGGAGATTTCTAAATAACAAACCGTCATTTTTTAAAAAAATTCATCCAGACATTGAATGCAAGAAAGAGATATCATGAGCGCAGGTCACTGTTACCGGATATAACATATTTTGTCTCATAGCCTAATTCATCAATATGTCAATCTCTTATGTATGCTGCCACAGTTGATTTAATATCAGGCCTTGGTTTTAATTACATTGGGTCAGACGTCACATATTCTCACTAGCCTCTTTAAATCTGCATACATAAGTATTAAATTCTATGTATGGTATTTTGGAGTTTTTTGCCAGTTGCCTTAATGGTTTCCTTTGGTGTGCATGTGGAAGGCTAATCCAGATTAATACGCTCATTTTTTTTTCTCCACATCTGATATGTCCTTAATGGATTTCTCCAGATCATCTCCTGTTTGTTCAACATAAAGGCTGCAAATTGTTATACTCTGAATGAAAGGAAAAGTCAAAACCTTTACCTTCATTCAGATTTAACACGGTTTATCAATTCCGGAGCCAGTATTAATATATCAAGAGAAAAATAACCAATTGTAATTTATCAGTTACATTAATATTTAAGAAAGTTTTACCTAATGCATCATATTGAAAATAATTAAGTGTTTTGTGAAATTTGAACTATGCGTAATCTATGTAAGTGCTATTACAATGTTGAAGGCAAAGGACAATCCGATTATACAGCAATTGGCTGAAGTCATACATGTGCACCTAATAGAATGCGCACACGGATGTCCTCCGAAGAGCTCGCTAGGGGAGATATTGGCGCTAGGTGCTGAAAGGAGTGACGCATCATGAGAAAAGGGAGAAATCAGGATAACATAGGCAAAAAAAACATAGGGCGCGCATTTTAAAAGGCGCTGCGTCGTCAGCTCGTGGCTTTTTTCTCATTCCCTGTACTGGAGTGGTCATCGGTGGAGAAGTCCATCGTGAGGTCATCGCAGCAAGCGGCAGTATCCATGGGCAGTTCTAGGCTATGGAATGACCTGACATGGTAAAGTTCCAGATCATGCCAGAGATCGAAAACCCATGCCCAGCCGATTGATGAGCGAGTGGGGAGCCAGAATTGCTTCCCCCATCAGCGATGTTTCATGTCCGAATTCAACTGATGTGTAGAAAAGCCGAGGTAAATCTGGAAATTGAAGGTGCTGTAGGGATACACATGGCCTAGTGCGTCCCTAACTACTGGTAATGTAGACTCTTAATTGTTATGTAAATCTGTGTAGGGGACAATAATTAGATATAGGTAAAATCTTCAACTCAGGACTGAGCCCTCATTGAAAGAACTTTAGGAATTATGCTGATGAAACTTAGGAACTCTATACTTTAATTGGAATAATAGTGTGAAGATATTTGTTAATGTATCTGAAGTACAGAAAGAACAGCCTTTAATGATGTCATATATAAATGAGAGTTAGATCCTTGTTAGAATTAATGGTAGGAAATTATGATCTAATATGTTAAAGGAGATTTAGCAATCATAAGTGAAACTACTCACTTCCCAATATTATCAAGATTAATTTTATTTTATGTCAGTAAAAATTTCTTATAACATGTATTATGACTATTCAGTGAATTAAATGTTAAATTCTCTTGAAATGAATACGAAGACTTGCCTGATTTTCATTTTACTGAACCGTTCATAAAAGTTCAAACCAAGGTGGGAGGTAAGATTAACAAACATCAAATAGGGGGCTACAACTGCGAGATAAATCCTAACAGTGAGATTAATTGAGAATACTCTGCTAAGTGTTTAAGAATTACGAGAGAGTGTGTGTTGATCTAGGCTTTGGTTCCATGAATAAATATTCATCAAGTACATTTTAGGGTGGTGCAGTATAAATATAAATTTTTCCTAAAATTAAAAAGGAACCAGTACCAGAATTTAAACAAAGGAATTGGCACCAATTAACGACATTTCCTTTGTCTTCATAGCCCACGTGCACATCTTGTAAAATTGCTTATCAGCCTAGATTGATAGTTAAGACATGACTCACTGATGTTAGATTAAGAAGTTACTAAAGGTGGCAATTCAGAACAGAAGATATATATATGAATACAAATATTAAATTAAAATTCGATCACCAGTTTAACAAAATGTAATAGATTTTATAAACCCCAAAGTCTCTTTGTAGGTTGATGTGGTTGTTTAGGCTATCTTAATGTCATGGAGATTTTTGGTACTGGTTTTTGCCTGTATTAATTTAATAATTATGAATACTATAAACCCACAAGAATATTAAACTCTTTTTTTTTTCTATTATCCTATTTTTATTCATTTATTTATTTATTTTGTATAATTCCCATAATCCACAGATCCTACTGCAGAAACCAAGAATTTTTCAAGTGACTTCAGGCATCCCATAAGCAGGAAAGTGTCCACACTGGATGATGACATTCATCTCTCACCTAAAGAAAATCATCAACAGCCAAGCCCAAAGTGGGATATGAATCTGCAGCCTCTTGGTTGTAGGGGGATATGCAAACTACTTGGCCCACCAGTCTTGACTTACTTGCTGGGTCAGAAAGCAAGCTATTATACAAGCAGCTGTGTGTGCGTGTGCCCCATATATTTATGTGCATTTACCTTACATCCAAATGGAACAATCATGGAATCATTTCTGGAACTTTAGGGGAAGGCAGGAATGTTCATATAATATATATATATATATAGAGAGAGAGAGAGAGAGTGTGTGAGTGTGTGTGTGCATGCATGTCTTCGTTCCATTCATCTACAGCTCATAAAAATCCCCTATAATAAACATCACCTCACCAAAGTGATCTTAAGAGGCTGGGATTTCCTGTAATCAGGCAACATGAACATGTCACAGATCAGCTTTCTGCACTTCTTAGTATAGCTGAGAAACTAAATGTTAAGGAGTTTTACAGGAGTTGCAGAACAACACTAGGATGTTTCAGGTACTGAAGTGCAAGAGGAGTGCAATTCTAACTTCAGTGCACAGCTACCATTCAGCATGATAAGAGGCATGCTTGATGAAATCATGATTAAATGGTGCTTTCCAAGTCCAAAGATTAATGATGTTAGTGAGGGTATTAGGATGAAGCATAGCATGCTGCATCCTAATTCGTTCACTAACATCATTAATCAGGTAGATGATTTAAAATGTGATGAGTATGGTATGAGAGAATAAATATAGCAAGTCTGTTGCCATGGTATGATAGAGGCAAGATGATAAGACAAGTCAATGCATAGGCTGTGCAGAAGGAACATGCACTTTGTGGATGTGGTATCAAATTTGATGAATAAAAAGACATGCTGCTTAACACCATCATCCATTACAAAAGACATGCATGATTAAAACATTACGAAATAAAGCATACAATATGTTCATTATGTCAATTAACAGGAATGAAGAACTATGGCAAAACTTCACACTCAGTGGTTATGAACCCAAGACAATCAACAAAATTCTTAGTAACATTTCCGACAGCTTCTATAAACAATATTTTAAGAATGCAATCATGCTACCTTACATCAAGAATGTTACAGACAAAATGGCAAAGTTGCTCCATAAGTATAACATTAAAGTGGCTTTTATACCATTGCAATCTCCAGATTCTTACATCAGGTAAAACATGCACATCATCTCATGAAAACACCAGGCATTTATGAGATTCATTGCTCTTGTGGTATTTGCTATGCAGTCAGACTGGAAAGTAGGGAGGAGATCCACATGCATGAACATGTAAGAGATATTGAAAAAAGAAGACAGCATAAATTAGGTTTGGCATCCCTTACAACTTACAGTAAGACACAGTCCAGGAAGTTTGGTGACAAATGCCTTGTACAGATCTCCATTACTTCCACCTTAGTATCACCACCTCTGAGTCTGGCTCCCACTGACGAGACCTCAATAAAGGTCGAAACCGGTATGGGTAGTGGCCCTTCCCTTAATGCATAGCATTATACATGTCTGCAAGGAGATGTGCTTTACATTATGGGAGATACTAAGACAAGTGATGAGAGCTTAGTCTACCTTTACCACGAGTTGCCTCAGTCCTGAAGATATTTCAGGTGCAAACTTTGTTTGCTTGCACTTGGATAAAGGATTAAACTAAATTTATTATAGTCTAACCAAGTGGGAAAAAACTTCAAACATCTTTCTCTAAATCCAGAGTAATTCAATAATAAGGTGAGACACCTTTTAGCATCTTGTATAGGTAAATATGACTTTTCCATTACTTCCACCTTACTATCACCACCTCTGGGTCTGGCTCCCACTGACAAGACCTCAATAAAGGTCGAAACTGGTACGGGTAGTGGCCCTTCCCTTAATGCATAGCATTATACATGTCTGCAAGGAGATGTGCTTTACATTATGGGAGATACTAAGACAAGTGATGAGAGCTTAGTTCACCTTTACCACAAGTTGCCTCGGTCCTGAAGATACTTCAGGTGCAGACTTTGTTTGCTTACACTTGGATAAAAAATTAAACGAAATTTTTTACAGTCTAACCAAGTGGGGGAAAACTTCCAACTGATCGTAATTGTTTTACAAGAGTTTGTTAAATGAAACAAGCAGTGATTAAAAAAAATTAACAGAAATATGATACAATGAAAGAGCTGTACATATCAATATATGAGATAGAAAACCATCAAAAACAGGAAATGTGGAAAAGCAGCTGAAGCAGATATTATTTAACCAGAAAGTATTCCAGTGACTGCACACGGCCAGATTGGAAGAAGCTCTCATAATACCCATACATAAACAGAGAATTACAGAAAAATTTCCTCTGTAATTCTCACATTCAGTTTTGGTGTTCAGGGTGAGATTAAGCTAAGCACATCTGACAAGACGCTAAGAAATATTGTAGAAGAACCTTGGAGCAGAAGTTAGATTTTGGCCAAAGAGAGGTTGTCAGGATCAGATTTTCACTTTAAGAGAAATGGTTGGGAAATCTGAATATAACAAGGATCAGTATTCATAGATAAGGAAACGCATATGATGAAGTGCCAAGAGAAAAGCTATATAATTATATGGTGTAAATACGATCAAAGGCCTTTTTGAGGTCAATAAATACTATGTGCAGAATCTTCCTATTATCTTTGTCACTTTCTAGTAAGTTTGTGATTGAGTGTATCACATCAATTGAGAATTTTCTTGAGACAAACCCCCAATGATTTTTTCAGTGACATCTGCTAGCTCTTAAAACCTCTGATTAAGTATGAATGTGTGAGAGATGAGCTTTATGGCTCTGTAACTTTATTTTTATAGAACAGTATCAAATAGCTTTTTCCCCATTCGTCTGACAATTTCTGCAAGGATCTGTTAAAAAGATTTCTCATTTGCTATTTTGTCAAATGCTCTCTTTACTTCTAATTCTGTGATCTCCAGCACAGGACCTTCTGTTGGTAGGTCAGGCAAAACCTCACTAGGGTAGGTTTCATTTGGCAGGTGATGTTATGTAATACTCCTTCCATCTCTGTCTTATGTTCTTTGTTCAGTAACAGCCCCTGTTCAGTCTATGTATTTGACTGCCTTGGTGTGGACTATGATGTCTTTGTTTTGAAGAATCTTAAAGATTTCCTTATTGCTTTTGGCGATTTTGAGTTGTAAAATATAATATATACATGTACACTCTAGTCTAGCCATAAATACTGTTACCAACTTGAACAGCACATAAACCTTTAATAATATATCAGTAAATCATTCACAGCTTTCAGCAAATACAAAACATGCATAACATGCATATAGCAACACTCAATGTTCAAAATGTCCTCCTTTTGCCATCATGCACACCCAGTCTGCGAGACTAGATATCGATAGCAGCATGCACAACATCCATCGGATGTTGTGTATGCTGCTAGCATTACCAACCTGAAGGTGGTGATGCTAGGGAGTCGTTTCTTACACACTCTCAAGCTCCAACCACAATCTGAAGTCCAACGAATTCAGATCAGGACTTCCAGACAGCTAATCGGATGGTGATATGTAGTTGGGCACATTCGTCTCCAACCACTGTTGTGTGATCCCTGCCTTGCATAACTTGGTGCCTACCATGAAACAGTTCTTGTTCAGGGTTTGTACCACAGGTTCCAGCATGTGTCTTAATACACTTTAGCAGAAGGTTTAATCCTTTTTTTTTTTTTTTTTTTTTTTTTGCAAAAATGCAACTTAGATATCTCCATGATATGCCACCCTTCCCCCAACTCATCACTGATGTGGGATGATGATGACCTCTCTGAATCCTGGATGCTATGGGACGGGCTGTATTACTATCCATGGCATATCAGCAATCATTTTGGCAGTTAAATGACACTTCAATGGTGAAAAATCTTTAGATCTGTGAAGGGGATATCGTTGTGTCTGTTGTTCATGTACTGTCAGAAAAGTATCTTTGATTTTATCACCCTCTGCTGCATAAGTTGTGGTGTTAGCAAGTGTACAGTAGAATGACGATTAAACTCTCACAGGATTAAAGCAGAGGCATGCCTTCACAGCCCTCGTGTCCTAATGCAGAGTGGTCGACCTGTTTTTTGGTAGTCAGATGTCATTTGTATCATTGTAACAATTAACCACGTTACCGGCCAAGACGTCTATAGACATCAAGGTTATCATGGATGCGAAGTGCATATTAAAATTGTAATACCATTGATATCGCATTGAAATATATGATGGATACGAAGCGTATCGCGATGCGTATTTGATCCATAATGGCTGGTAAGGTGGCTAATAGCCCATATACAAACATCCTACTGATCCTGAGTGTTTTTAGCATGTTGAAAATAACAGGTGGGCTGCATTCCAACCTTGTAAAGGCTGCTATTACAGCCACATGATACTCAATCTCCACACTGCATGTGTTAACCACGTGATATCTCAATTTGAACATTGGTATCTATCATGAAGCCCTTAGCAGCACTTCATTTCTTCCTTTTCAACTGTTTGCAAGGCAAAATTAATTTTCTACATGAAACTTAATACCCCCCCCCCACACACACACACAGAAAAGCACACCTTTCCCCCTTTCATTGCAATCTTTAACCACTGTCTCATTTCAACAATACAACAGAAATATTTTCTAACATTTTCAGTATACTCTGGTCTCTTACCTTCACCTTCAGTTTTGCACTTCATAAAGCTAAAAGGTGTAGTTTGTACAGTTTGCCTCCTCTTATCTGTTGTTTTACACGACATTCACTCCCAAATTACCACATTTTATATGTGCTCTCTCTCTCTCTGTTTCTTTGACTTAGAGAAAGGAATAATAACACAGACCTTTATGTATGTTCGGAACACAAATTAGCATTACAATTCCATGTAAGAACACAACATAATGTTCAAGACAACTAACATTATTTCCAGAATATCAAATTCTAAATATTGAATACATGATCTTAATATCTGCTTAATTCAATGCTCAATTGATTTTCTATCAGAAAGATAAGAATCTTGTCCAAACTGGATAAAAAGTCTTAGTCTTAAAGGCATCTCCACTGTACTCAAGGTTTGCATTCAGGAGTCAATTCCTGTTTCTGTGTCACCTTTTAATTCTCTCATATATTATTGATATCTATCATGAAGCTGGGAGGTCAGTCTATATTTTAAGGAGATCCTAAGGACGGACAACAAATCTTTGTCATCTAATTATCATCCAATTTCACTTGTTTTTAGTTTATTTTTCCTAAACCAAGAGAGCAAATCATTAACACATACTAGAGTGAAGTAAAATGAATTCTGTCAACTCATAAATTTTCAATTAACAGTACTTCACTCTAGCAGGAATTGAAACAATGCCAATCAACAGGGAGATCTTTTTTGTTTTTATTACCCACCTCTGAATAAATACTACAGAAAATTCTGTAAAATCTTAAGTGTTTGCTTTTGACATCTATAAGATAGAGTCTCAAACTCTGCAACTAATTCTGGTATTCACTCTACTGTTTCACCTACTCTCTTACTTCCATATATTAATCACATCCACTTCAATGCAAATCCAATAAACAGTTTTGCTGATGGCACTACATTCACTCTCTCTCTCCACTCTCAAATGTCACCTTGCACAATACCCAAAAATAAATGGAATTTCAACTTGGCATGTGCACATTTTCTAGTTACAGGTGATGCTGCTAGGTATCGTGAGTGTGCAGTTTTCCACACCAGTCTGGCAAGTGGTGTCATCTTATATGAACTGGTTCACTGTTCTGGCTGCTTTTTTGTTAAATGCTTACAAGCAAGTATGATAATTTTGTGATGGCTGACCACAAGGAACAGACAGTGTATGTGAAACTTTGTTTACTTTTGGGTAAAACTGCAGCTGAAAGTATTGTTATGCTTCAGCAAGCCTTTAAGGAGAGCACTTTAGGTAAAACATAGGTCTACAAGTGGTTTAACTGTTCCAAAAATGGGGACATGTCAGTAGAAGACCAACCACAATCTGGCCAACCTTCAGCAGAAATGTACACATCGAAAAGGTTTGCTAGGCAATCAATGAAGATTGTTGAAAGACCATTGAGCAAGTTTCTGAAGAGATAAATTTCTCATAGAGTTCGTGCCAGTGAATTTTACCAGAAGATTTGCAAATGAACTTGTGTCCCCTAAATGTGCCTTGTTTGCTTACAAAGAAAACAAAAAAACTTGAATGTTTGCAGCAAATTGAGGAAGCATGTTCTTAATGACCATAACTTTCTTTCAAAAGTTGTAGCACCAGGGATGTTTTGGTGCTACGGTTACGATCCAGAAACAAAACAAAACAAAAGTCAAGCTAATGGAAACATTCTAAAACACATCAAGTTCAATCAAACATCAAGCCAATGTCTTTTTTTTTTTTTATGTGAATAAATTGTACACAAAGAATTTGTTCCTCCTGGACAGACAGTGAACCAACATTTTTGTCTCGGCGTTTTGAGAAGACTGTGTGACAGTGTGTGACGAATACAACCAGAAATGAGAAGTAACAGAGAATGGCTGCTGCACAACGACAATACCCCAGCCCACATGACCTTATCTGTACAACAGTTTTTGACGAAAAACAACATGGCAGTTGTTCCCCACTTGCCTGATCTCTCTCTCTCCATGTAACATTTTTTTATTCCCATGGATAAAGAAAACCATGAAAGAACAGTGATCGTTGATGTGGACAAAGTGAAAGAAAAGTTGCTGGAGGCCATAAACAGTATTCCAGTTACAGGACTGTTTACAGAAGCGTAAAAAAATATTGGGACAAGTGCATTGATTCACGTGGAGAGCACTTTGAAGGAGACTAGAATATGGTATTATAAACAAAAATTTAAAAAACTTAAACAAAATTTTAAAAAAATAATAATAATAATAATAATTTCGGTTATTTTGGGATAACCCTTCATACATATCACCAAAGCTTCCAGTATATCAACTTTTAAATTCTGATCTCCAAAACATTCTTTAATGGGTTCCAGGTAAACCTGTTAATTTCAGTGATACTCCTCTTATATGTCTTGCAAAACAGAACCAACCTTACTTGCAACAAAAGCAAAGTCTGTATACAAGATGAGAATTCTCTTTTTAGTATTACTCGATCCTCAAATCTACTTTAGTACAAACGTCTCCTCAGAATCCAAATATGTTGGTTATCTCGTTCATTTAAGACATTACTTCTTAAATACTGACTGTACAAATCACAAAGTCATCTAACCAGTGAATACTCTTCTTACATTTGGAGTGGAGCCTTCCTTAAAAATCCTTGACTCGTATAAAATAGAATAAATAATAACTCAACTCTAATTCAATCTGCTTTTTCATACAGATCTCTGCAGTTTGCATTTTCTACAAGTATTTTCACAAATATTTATCAGAATTGCATTGATGTTTCCACGACTCTAATTGAAATCTATTAAAATATATGAACCAGCAACATGCATTTGCAGTACTCATCAGAATTGGAAATGATAATTCCTTAACCTTCCTCTAAATCTGTTAAAATACATTCAGCACCTATTCACTTCTTCAGAGTTAAATACTAAACTCAAATGTTGTTCCTTCATTCCTCTTATTGCTGCATTTTGAAAAAGCTTATCCTTTTATGCATTTCTTAAAGACCATAACCTAGAAGTCTTCAAATCCAATATCAACAAATTTCTTCCTTCTTTTCATCTTGCTGCTAATAAGCTGCATTAACATACTATACAGTGAACAATCTCTTGATTACCACAAAAAAAATTCAATAACTGCTATAGCAAATTTAGTATGAAAAGCAGAAAAAACAAATTATCAAAATAAGCAGGAACACCAACTGCATCATCAATGGAAGGCCTATCAAACAAGTAATACCTTTCAGCTATTCAAGTACAATTGTTAGCGAAAATAGCAAATCAAATATTGAAACACAATAAGAGACAAGAGAATTACAAAGCTGGTATCATAACATCCAAGAATTGCTTATTCCATTCAATTCCACCAGTGACTTAAACGATGAGATGCAGTTAGGTTTAATGGCCTAGCCAATCAACTATTAATAGTGAAACTACAAGTGCTGCTGCTTTGTTGCAACATTTTATTGTTTAGACAAATATACTTTTTTAGGTCAACTTATACGCCGGGTCAAAAATTGACTTTTTTCCAAGAAAAAACTAGTACGTATCATACTCTGTTAAATTTATTAGCAATATACAAAAAGGGTAAATAAATAAAAATATTTCAACTTATATCAAATTTATTTATAGAAAAAATTATTTACATGTTATATAATTATTTATTTACAAAAGAAAATAGGTAGGTAACTACATAATTAAAATATAATAAATTTAGTTTAATCCTTTATCCAAGTGTGAGCAAACAAAGTTTGCGCCTGAAAGTATCTTCAGGACTGGGGTAAGGTGGTACAACACCGGGCAACTCGTGGCAAAGGTGGAGCAAGCTAACATCACTCCTATCTCAGTATCTCCTAATGCAAAACACATCTTGCGGATATGTATAATGTTATGCATTAAGGGAAGGGCCACTACCCAGACTAGTTTTGACCTTTATTGAGGTCTCTTCAGTGGGAGGTACAACACCGGGCAACTCGTAGCAGAGGTGGAGCAAGCTAACATCACTCCTATTTCAGTATCTCCTAATGCAAAACACATCTCCTTGCGGATATGTATAATGTTATGCATTAAGGGAAGGGCCACTACCCAGACTAGTTTCGACCTTTATTGAGGTCTCTTCAGTGGGAGCCAGGCCAAAGCTTTGCCAAACTTTGTTTGCTCACACTTGGATAAAGGATTAAACTAAATTTAGTATAGTCTAATCAAGTGAAAAATAAACTTTTCACATAATTAAAATTTATTTTTCACTGTCGGAATGTATGAAAAGTTTATTGTATTCTGACTCTGGTTTTGTGCTTTCTTTTGGCAATTATAAATTTTGAAAACTTAATAACTTATCATCCAAATCCTTTGGCAGCTTCTGTGCGATTTTCGTTTTTAGTCGAAGCACTAAATCGGCTACACCAATTCAGTGTAGCTTTGAAGTTTTCACTGTCCTTCTTATTTGCTTTGCCCCACTTCAAAGCAAATAAACGAATATTATTTCTCTTTTTAATGAGTCCATTTGGGTGATTTTCTCGAACCTAATCTGCGACATTATTTTCCAGAATAGGCCACTTACAAATTCGTTTCCGTAATGCGCACTTATTTTTTGGCATTTTTATTATTAAAGTTTCATTTTTTCTCCAATTGCGAACTAGTTTTTCGTTTACTCCGAACTGACGTGCAGCAACACAGTATTTTCTTTTGCAAATTTAATCACTTTGCACTTAAAACTCACGTCATATTTCATTCTTTTAAAAGGAGCCATTGCACTTTAGTTCACTATTGGTCAACTGGTCAATACGAAATAAAATTTCTTTTGTCAACTAGGTATTTTATATCTTTTGCTAAAACAAAGAATGGAAGGACTAAAACGGCAGTTATGATCCTAGTGGTTGACGCCTGCATAAAAATTTTACTTAAAAACTGTCACTTTTTATTTTTAAAGAAATTTTCCGAGTCGACTTATACGACGAGTATACTATAAAAACTCAAAAAATTCTAATATCGACTTATACGCCAGGTCGACTTGCATGCCGGAATATATGGTAGTTATGTAATATTGTGTGAAGTGAATATATATATATATATATATATATATATATTGTTTTTGTTATATTAAATGTATTTATTTTGTATTTTGGTCTTGAGTCAGTGATTTTTTGGATTCTGTAAGAAATAGTAAAAATAATGTCATTACACCTATTGGAGTGAACTCTTGTGCAATAAAATAATATATAGGTACACTCGGAAATAAAAAAAATAATTGAAATGCCTATAGGCTCAGCAATTTCACACAATTTGACTCGCAGGTCCATATTGTGCACTTGTTCAATGATTTCTGGTGTTGTTATACTTTTTGGATGTATGTCCTTACGTGGATCATCTTCAAGACTTGTACGGTGTTAGATCTTGAATAAGGATCTTTCATCAAAAGGATCATTCATTCAAGATTTAACAAGAATACAATAATAACCAAGAAATACTTGTACTGTTAGTAAAGAAACAAATTGTTAATAGAGAACATAATTGAATTACCTTAAAATGAAGCACAAAAAAAAAGGAGGAATTGGTCTGTCTAGATAGAAATATTGTTGTTTGAAAACACTAGTAAGAAAAAAATACTCTATGCAAAATGTATATCAATGCAAACAAAAGTCCAAAGGTTGCGTGTGAGTTACCCACGATAAGCATAACGCCCCGAAGGCATTCGTGGAAAGCAAATTGAACTCGCATTCCCCAAAAAGAGTGCTCTTGAGGAGAAGATTTATGACTCAACGACTTAAGGGCCAAAAGGAAGGTGCCGTGAGAAACTTCTGCAACGAAAAGAGGGTGCAACAAGGGATAATAAATGCGGGTTCGCACGGGTTTCAAGCCCCGTTTTTTCTGTTTCTGTTTTCATTCGGACCCATGATGCTGACCAGCGGGAGGGAATTCTATGACATCGGACGGCAAGTTTCTCCCCATTGCTAACTGGCGAGCTGTATGCGAGGTGACAGCATCCACTGACTCGGGCCATCTGTAGAAGTGCTACCGGAATGAGACAATGGAAGGTTCCTCCAGGGAGATGGGCAGTCAGACGATAGTGACCAGTGAGACAAGCGTTGCCCAGCAGATTGCAGAAAATGGTTGTACGTGACAAGCGAAGTGACCTCCACGTGGACGCAACCCACTGAAGCAGTATAGTATCTAACAGTAAGGGATGGATAAAGGGGACATGGTAACCTCATGCGGCGGTGGTAATGTACAGAATTTTCTTATTTTATTAACAATTAGCATTAGAGGAAAAGGGTGAATCAATTTCTAGTTGGAAGAAAAATGGACAATTGCCTAGAGAACCTTTTGAATGACTTATATGCATTGTAACTTTTTAGCTCCATTGGACTGGTAATCGGAGGACTTATGTTCTTGTGCGAGACCTAATTAATGTGGTGGGGTTTGTGTTGGCATTTGGAGTTAAAACTGTAAACTTGTATTTTCCCATGCTAAGTGTGTTTAATTGACCAGAGGATATGAGTTATATATTCATTAACTAGAGTGTTCATTTATGATTGTCAGTTGATTTAGTATAGGTATTGTGATAGGCTTTTGATATGTTTAAACCTAATTGTAAACTCATTAGATCTTTGATAAAGATGTTTTACTATGGTAAGCCTGAGTTTTGCTTGAGCATGAGACTAATTTAGCACTCATAAAAGTTTGAACCTATGGATAAGGGGAAGGTATAGAATAATTAGAATAATTAGAAGGTATAGAATAACTCTTCTGTCCTAGGACTCTGACTGGCACAGCTGGAACAAACAAATTTGTCTGACAAATTTGTTTGTCTCCTTTTCGAACTCTGACAAACAAATTTGTCAGAGTTCAAAAAGAAGACTGCCCCAGAGAGATAGACTGGAGATCTCATTCTTAGTTGGCACAAGAGGGGATAATAGTAACATAGATTTAAAGAAAAACTATGACGTAACAATGGCCATGTTTAAACTCGGCAGTCCATTTCTTAATTGTCGAAAATGAAGAGTGCCCATATATATGTGAACTATGAAATAGATATATGAACTTCGAATGAATTTCTTTTGGCATTATACCTTCTTTTACAAAGAATTTTATAACCACATGATACTGAATTTTACCCATTTCAAGATATACAGACAACACTTTTGCTTCAGACAGCTGTATAAAACAAACTACTTGATAGAATGACTTGCAATTTCACATGGATGCTTATGACAGATGAACCAACTTAGAAAAAAAATCTTGCCAATAATGTTGCCATCTATGGTCGAGGTCTAGAACTTTTCAGACCACTCTCGTATGACAAAAGGACCTTCTAGATCAGAGCTGTCCAACCTTAGGTAATCCGAGGACAGCATTAAAAAAAAAAAATTTATAAGAGGGCCGCATCAAAATGCATATCTAGTAATTTGGTGAGCAGCAGCGACAAACCTCGAACCCTGAACAACACTAATTGCACACTCACGTTCCCCGTGAGTGCCCAGAGCATGTGCATTGGAACAAAACAGTGTAAGAACGCTTCTTTGACACATCTAATATTTGAAAAACACGTGAGTATGGTATATAGTGATGTAAAAACACCAAATAAAATTACCAACATCGAGATTAAAGATTAATGACAGAATTAAAATATCTAATACACATTCAATTCAAATTGTTATTTTATTTTTTCATTCGTGAAAATCAAAACCCACAGGCAGGCTGAACAAAATAGCACCGCGGGCCACATGAGACCCGCGGGCAGTGCTTTGGACAGTCCTGTCCTAGATGATTGACTCCATGGGGTCTTAGGGTAATAATAATAATATTTAAATATCTTTATAATATCCTGACGATGCAGACTGCTAGCTAATCTCAGGTGGTATGGTCACTTAATGAAAATGGGAGAAGAAAGGTTAGCAAAATAGATGCTTAGGTGGATTTGGCCTTCTCTAAGTGCTTCATAAGAGTGAAATATATGTTATGACAAAATATTGGGATCCTGACAGATAACGTAATTCAGAGAAAAATTACTGATAGGAAGTTACTAATAATGTAAAGTTTTCCTGTACTATCATATTATCTCCTACACCCCCATGCATTTACATATAGGGAAATATGAATCTTGTTTCTGATAAACAAGAATTTTAATTAAAAAAAAAAAAGAATATCCGGAATGTCGCTACTCAGAATGTCAAAGTATTCATCATAAACACCAAAATCTAGACAAGACTAACACAAAGTAAAATAAAATTACCAGTAATAATGGAAATAAAAAAACAACAAAAAGAATAAATGTAAGACATAATTAAATCTATCTATAGTTGAGTTAAGAATTGAGTAATGATTTCTATTCATAAATCAATTAAGAAAAACATTCATCATAAATACTGGTGAGAAAATTATAAATAATAAATTAAAATAAATTAAATAATAAATAATAAATTAAAGATAAAGATTGGTGAAAAAATTCTCGAATTCAGATTCCGAAGCTTCGTGACTGTGGCGGTATCAATATTCCAAAGGAAGGAATAGAGAAGACATCGTCTTCTCTATTCTTTTTATATAAACCCAAATCTTTTATTTCTGAAATACAGGAATGAACAGTGAAGCCACCTGATAGAAACAGATATGTGTTTAAGGATTTCTCCACATATGATGTAAAAAAAGTACTAAATTTTTCAAGCATAAAGACGGCTATAAATTCACATGGGGAAACAAGAAACTTCAAAAGTATAATAGACTATATAATAATTAACAGGAAAACAGCTAACAGGATACTAGATAAACAGTATTCAGAGGAGGAGAAACAATATCAGATCATCTAGCAGAAAAAATATTGAGAACACCCCCCCCCACACACACACTGATTTAAAATAACCAAAAAGCAAAGAAAAATCTCCAGAAAACCTTTAGAGCTCAGCCTTTGGATAACAAGAAATATTAACCTCTATCTGTGAAAAATAAATGAAAAACTGGAACAAATAAACTGTCAGAAATAGAATGGAATAAATGAAAAATCACATTGTCAACCTCCAAACTAACGGCACATGGTGTGAGGTGGAGACTGACAAGAAGAGATATTTAATAAGTGTAGCAAGAGAATGTCTTGGAACAAAAAAAAAAGTTAATGGAAGATGAAAAGAGGAATAAGAAACTGGGATGAGAATTAATGAAGCAATAATCAATGACAAGAAAGAAGATTGTAAACAATGGATATATGCAAAAATTAAGAAATCAAACTGCACAAGAGAGTTAGTGGTGGCTGTGAGAACAAATGATTTGGTTATGGATAAGGAGAATAAAAAATAACTGTGTGTGATAAGAAAAGTTGTCAGTGTGTTACCAAGGTATGACAATAACAATGCTGTGCTGAAAGAGCTGTGTGAGAGAAGGGAGTGTTTGCAAATATGTGGGATGGATTTGAGTGAAGGATGGATATTAACACAAAAGTGATGGATTGCATTTGAATGCCTATGGAAGAGGCTAGTATTGGTATGAGTCAAATGGGGAGACTGGCTAGAAGGAAATGTAGTGAGTGACATTAGCAGGATATCAGAGGAAGTAAGAGGTAAAGTGAAAGATCAGGAGATAAGACTGAAGTGCCTGTTAATGGAAACGACAGTAGTGTGAGAGATGAGAAAACAGGAATGCAAGAGAGATAGGGAAACAGGTGGAGTCTAAGTGGACAGGAAGATATAGCAATAGGAATGTGTATGCTGGAAGGAGAAGCGAATGTATATGATCAGAATAGGAATGGAACCAAATATGAGGGCATAGTTGAGTCTGAGGAGATCTATGGGGTGAGTGGTGATGAAGGCGATTGAGAATGGGCAGGCATGGCAGGAAAATCACAACTAACTTTTTCACAACTAACTAACAGATATTGGTAGGACTGGTTACAAACCTAAAAGTGAAATATATTTATTTAGAAATTCCAGGAACATCAGAAATAAAGAAAAAATTAAATTGTTTAACTAATTAGGTAATTTGCCCAAAAATTAATTGAAATAAGTGAAATGTGATTAAATGAGGATAATATCCTCATCTAACCATATTTTGACAGGAAAAAGAAATGGGAGGCTTCCGTGTGTTTTTGCAGGGATAGAATGGACAAGAAGGAAGGGAGAGTGCTACTGATGATTACCATGGGAATTATGTACACATAAAGTGGAGATGCAAGAGGGAAATAATGACAATAATTTTGTGTCAGAATGGTGCGAGATGGAGGATGGCAGGAAGCATATTTAGTTCAATGTTATGATGGGTCAGGGCAGTGATCAAGAAATGTATAAAGCAACTTGGGTAAGTGAACAATGGAAAGGTGATCATTATGGATGCTATTAATTATGGTAATACACATTGTAATGATGAGATAGCATTTGGGAATAAGAAAAGTGAATTTCAGTTCTTGAGTCTTAGATGTGATCATTTCATCAGAGGATGTGATTATGAGTGGAGATGTTGCCCTTCCTCCAGCTGGTGAGAATAATTACATAAGTGATCACTTGGGTGGTGGTGACTAGTCAATATGAAGACTTCTGTGAGGAAAGGTTATGTGTGGAATTACCAAGTCAGTGATTATGAAAAGCTTAGGTGACAGCTTGGAACTATAGCATGGAATGAAGTGGGAAGAAGATAAATGCTTAGGCACTGACAGAGATATTTAATAACATTAATGTGTGAACATATTCTGAGGGTCAAAAGGCTGAATAACATAGGTGTCAAACAGATGAATGAAGAGATTGAGTATAAAATATCACAGCCAGCTTAGCACACCAGGCTTACAAAGTACAAAAGTGCAGTATTCACAGAAATTAACAAATCAGGTTAAAAAAAATCCTAGAAGGTTTTTTTTTTAATTTATTTTTTTTTTTTTTATTATTTTTTTTTTTTATATTGTATGCCCACAATTCATAGAACTTGGGCTGGGGAGAAAGAAATAAAGGATGTATGAATTGATCACCAACATGCAAAATCACATCACGTGCTTTATATGTAAATTTTCCAACTGTTGTACAAGCAAAATAGTTACCACTTTAAGAACTAGAATTTTCATAAAAGAAAAGCTATGTATAGCATTATACATGTCTGCAAGGAGATATGTTTTGCATTATGGGATACTAAGGCAAGTGATGTCCACCTTGACCACGAGTTGCTCCATTCCTGAAAATACTTCAGGTGCAAACTTTGTTTGCTTACACTTGGATAAAGGATTAAACTAGTATATAATTTCTTGGTATCTTTAATTTATAGTATAACCATATACTAAAATGGTTATACTATAAATTATATACTAATACATATATAATAATATAATACATATACTAATAAAAAAACTTCCAACTAAGTTCACCAAGATTCTTGGCACAGATTAATTAATAAAATAGAAAACATGACATAGCCTACAAAATATTAAGGAAATTAAACAATGAAGAAAGAGATACAGCACAAATCAACATAATACAAGTATAATAAACATAATAAATACAGAAGTTTGGAATATTGGTGGAGAATATTTACATCAGATTCTTAAAATTAATAAATAACTGTTGGAGGAAATGTAAGTTTCCATCAGATTGGTTAAAAGCTAAGGCTATATTTATATTTAAGAAAGGCGACCGAGTAGATTGTGGAAATTACAGAGGAATAAATTTATTAAAATACAGGTAACAAAATTTACAGTAAAATCCTGAATAAAAGACTTAGAAATATTGCAAACAATCTGCTCAGAAGAACAAAATGGTTTCAGACATGGAAGATAATGTATAGACAATATTTATGTGCTTGAAAAAATAATTTAATTTAGAGACTCATATGGCCTTTATAGATTATGAGAAATCATTTGATAAAATACACAAAGAAAAACTATAGAATATGATGAATCCTTGTTTTTCTTCCTTATAGCTTGTATTACATTTAATACAAGCTATACAAAGTTTATATAAAGATACAAAAATACAGTTAGGCAATAAATTAACAGAAGAGATTGAAATAAATCAGGGTGTCTGACAGGGATGTAGCTTATCTCCAACTCTCTTCAATATATATATACAGTGGAACCTCGGTTGTTGAACTTAATTCATTCCCGAAGGCTGTTCGGAAACCGAAACCATTTTCCCATAAGAATTAATGTAAAATGGATTAATCCGTTCCCGAATCCCAGATGATTGTTTACTTAAACCTTTACAACAGTACTTCATGCATAAGATTGTATACAAACATACTGAAAATGCATAAAATCTTACATAAAAAGAATAAACACAATAAATAGATAAAATATAGATGAAAATTGATCGCCTCTTTATTTTTGAGTACTGTACAGATCGTTGATTTCGCCATACCTAACTGCATAGCAAGATCCGAGACACGAACGCCATTTTCATGTTTGGATATGATTTCTTTTTTCATCTCTATCGTGGTTCTAACAACTTTTCTTTTCGCTTTGCTGCTATCACTATTCTTCTGTGGTCCCATGATGGCTTAATTAATAATAATTTATGAAAAAAAAACAACAAAACATAAAGAAAATCAAGAAAACTCACTGCAAATTCGAGCAGGTGTCTGCACTGAGCGAAGGCTGCTGCGTAACTGACGCTTTCCCGCTTTACAGCTCAGCACGTGGAGCACATGGTTGCCGTTTGCCTGTTTGGGAACCGAAATTCTGTTCGGAAAATATGTTCGGGAACCAAATTGTTTGAGAACAGAGGTGTTCGACAACTGAGGTTCCACTGTATATATATTGATCAAATGATTAAAATATGGAAAACAACAATAAAACAAGGTATCCAGTTAACCAGAAGAACTGTTATCAATACAATGCTATATGCAGATGATCAGATTATATTACAAGACAATGACCTTCAAAAATCAATTTATGAATTAAACAAAATAAGCCAACAATACAATAAATTTCACAAAAGAAAACAAAAGTCATGGCATTTAAAGATCGGTATCATGTTAGATCAAAAATGGTTACAGAAAATAAAATAATAGTACAGATAATACAATTTAATTATTTAGGCTGCATAATAACATATCTAAAAGATAAAGATATAGATGGAAAAAAATTTTCAGAAAATTTGTGGAACAATTAAAAAGACACTGAATTAAAAAAAGACAAGAAACTCAACTAAAATTTTGCAAAGTAATGGCCACTTACACTCTATTATATGGTTCAGAAACATGGACTATTAAAAAGAAAGATGAAAGTAAAATACCAGCTACAGAGATGAGATTTTTAAGAGCAATGAAAGGATACACAAAATTAGACTATATAAGAAATGAAAACATCAGAAAAGAACTAGATATTATTATTATTATTATATGACACCTCCAGGGAGTCTAAAGACTCATCGAGAGAGGGCACCTACTCCACCACTCAATCCACCAACTACAATGAACCGCAACTATTTTCATCATCTACACCAACTCCATCTACTAGTGTTGGTGGTGCCGACCACCACCACTAGTATTTTCACAGACAATCACAAACATCCATGCCCACGGCAGGATTCGAACCCGCAGCCTTTTGACTGGAAAGCAGATACACTAACCACTTGGCCAACCAGGCCAGCATATAATGTAAATGAAATGATCAAAGAATACAGAGAGAAATGGAAAGAACATCTATTTAGAAGGCATTGGCTACCAAAACAAGTAGAGAGACATACACCAAAGGGAAAGAAAGAGATAGAGAGATAGAGGAAGACCAGTAAAGTCAGAACAGTAAAATGCCTAACACTTAAAGAGGAGAAGGAGAAGAAAGAGGATGTCAGGACAACTATTTAGTTACTGTGTTTGGCAATATAATTAAACTGTTTCTGGTGTGCATGTAGCATAGTGTTTGTGGGAGAAGGCATGTTTTTGATTGTCATGGGTCCTTCCAGGTGTCTCTAATTACACAAATTGTTTGCTAAATATAGTACCAAGACTGTACTGTACCTAGTGATACAATAAAACTACTTGTTTTTCTTCCTTCTGCAGTATAGTGTCTAATGAGAATAGAATCTTTCCAGTTTTCTAAAAGAACAGACAGTGAGTAAAAATTCATCTAATCCTGAATAAAAATTAATCCTTCTATGTATTATAAGAAATAAACTGCATATGTTGATCACCAACAAAATACCAGAATATGCGAGATATCTATTCTTGCTAAGACAGTAGATCCTCTGACAAGAAGAAAAAAAAATTATGTAAATGAACATAGAATTCGTGAAAGGATGAATTCTGACCATGATCGGAAATTATTTACATATATTATTATGTAAAATGTGTATACTGATCATCAGTGAATAAAACAATATTCTTAGAAAACCAAAAACAAAATGTAAAAATATGATGGATCACCGCGAGTGGGTGAATCATGTGTCTTGTGTTATTACTGTTGCCAAAAGACAAGTCATTTTTTCATGTTTTAGTTAATAATATTAGGTTAACTCGTAGTTTTTGTTTTACATGAATGTGGGATCGGACGAGTTATTTACTTGCAAGTAAACATTTTTTTTGCTTAAGTATGATATTGTCAATATGGCACCAATGCATAATAACACAATAGCAAAGATGTCATTGTTGAGGGATTTGAATTTTCATGATTTTGTATAGTGCAGTATGTTTTTGTCTAGAAAATTAAAGGATTTATACAAGAGAGTGAAACAGGTGAATGCGCATGTATTAAGTATTTCGACAGCAAGTGCCAGTTAGGTGAAAGGAACAAAGCGAATGTTAGTAGAATAAATAGCATCAACAGTAAAAGGGAAAACATTAATGTCGGAATTAATACTGAACATGCAGCGATGGAAATACATGAGAACGAGATAGACCTAAATAAGGAAATAGCACAGTCATGCTATCCTTCACAAGACAAAACACAAAATCGAAAGCTGCAGAAGCAGCAAGAGATTAGCAAGGCTGAGGAAAGAAAGAAGCAAGTGGTCTGAGGTAAAAAGTGAGATCATCTCAACAAAAGAGACAGGGATACTATGATCAGAGGAGTACTTAGCAAAAGTATAACAAAATCATGTTTCCTGGCATAAAAATTTTATATTAGTCATACCATCTGGATGAAAAAAAATAAGGATAAAGAACTACAGTGGTACCTCGACTTACGAACTTTTCGAGATATGAATTTTTTTCATATCCCATTTTGACTTCTAGATACGAACCGTGACACTTTTCTTTTCAAATGAACTAAAGCCTGTTTTACATTACACTTTTTTTTAACTTTTTATTTATTATGTGTACTGTATGTATTTCTTTTTATAAGTGGTGTGTTTTATTGTAGCTTCACATTCATTTTCTGAATAATCTACCAGATAAGCATCATTTCACTGATCAGCATATTATTTTCAACATGGGGCCAAAGAAAACTAAGAAAGAAGAGAAGAAGAAAATCGCAATAGAAATTAAGAAAGATTGTGGAAAAATATGAGAAAAGAGTCAGGCAAAGTGATCTGTGCAAGCAGTATGACTTGTCCAAATCCACCATAGCTACAACTGTCAAGAAAGCAGATTTTTATAAGGAACTGGATATGTCCAAACAAGTATCTATCGTGTAATCTCGAAGAAATAAAGTTATGGGAGAAATGGAAACTTTATTACTCGTCTGGATTAATGACATGCAACTGAAAGGAGATAGTGTATCTCAAAATATGATCTGTTTACAAGCTCAAACTATTTACAAAGATCTTTCACAGAACTTGCTATCCACTAGCAGTAGCAAAGACATCGGCGAAGAGTTTAAAGATAGCAAAGGATGGTGTGAGAAATTCAAGAATAGAACCAGTATCAATAGTGTTGTTAGACATGGTGAAGGTGCTAGTGCTGACAAAGAAGCCACTGAAAGTTTCGTGAAGGAATTCCAGAAACTGATGGAGTGAGAAGGTTACAGACCAGAACAAATTTTCAACTGTGATGAAACTGGGCTTTTCTGGAAGAAAATGCCTAAGAGAACATTCATCACTAAGGAGGAAATGGCATTGCCAGGACACAAGCCAATGAAAGACAAATTAACTTTGCTTTTTTGTACCAATGCCAGTGGTGACCTGAAGCTAAAGCCTCTGTTAGTTGACCACTCAGAAAATTAGTGTCTTTAAAAAGCAGAAAGTTAACAAGTGAAAACTCAGCGTTATGTGGAGAGGTAACAGCAGAGCCTGGGTAACCAGGCAATCCTTCTGTGAGTGGATGACAAAGGTCTTTGCTCCCATAGTGAAACAGTATCCACAAGAAAAGGGGGGTCTGCCTGAGAAAGTTCTTATAACAAAGCTCCAGCACATCCACCACAGTTAGAAGAAGATTTGGATGATGAGTTTAATTTCATCAAAATTAAGTTCTTGCCCCCTAATACCACACCACTCCTACAACCAATGGATCAATATGTTATTTCCAACTTCAAAAAGCTTTATACCAAACCTCTTTTCCAAAGATGTTTTGAAGTTATCACCGACACAGAATTAACACTCAGGGAATTTTGGACGAATCACTTCAATATTCTTCATTGTTTGTGTCCTATTAGTCAGGAATGGGAAGATGTTTCCGTGAGAACTCTAAAATCAACCTGGAAAAAGTTATGGCATGACTGTGTCCAAGGAGCTGCATTGAAAGGACCTGAAAGCGAAACTGACATTGTAGATACAGTTGTCTCCCTGGGCAAGAACATGCATTTGGAAGTTGATGAAGCAGACGTAAAGTAGCACAATGTTGAGCTGACCACTGAAGAGCTACAGGAGTTAAGAAGAGAGCAGGAAAAAGAAAGGAATGAGGAGGAAATGCAAATGTCTTCAGAGGATGAAGAAGACAGAACAAAAAAGGGAGCAATTCCAACAAGTGACATAAAAAAATCTTGCAGCACTGGGGCAAATTGCAAGAATTGGTTAACAAGTGGCATCCAAAATCAAGGTACTGTTTCTAGAGCCACCAATATCTTCAATGACAATGTCATTAATCACTTTAAAAGGGTGTTAAGGAAACGACAGATTCAGTCAGCATTGGATAGGCTTTTTAAACTTCCCTCACCTAAGAGACAAAAAGAAGCAACTGATGACAACAAATCGAAAATTCCTGAACCACAAAACCAGCCACAAGAAAATTTATTTTTTTTTACAATTTACTGGAAGATGATTTTCATACTAATCATGTAAAAACCAAAGATTTCTTAAATAAAATTTAATATGTAATGGTATATAAAATGCATATTTATAGTGTAAAAATGCTCCTTCTCACTCTTTCTCCATTTCTTTGCCTTTTCTTCATTTAGTTGAGAATAGTTTTTTATTTTTTGAATTTTTTTTTAAATTTTGAATCTGGGAATAAGATAATGGAAAATTGGGTTTTGAGATGCATACTTTTTGAGATATGAACTGCGGCCAGGAACAAATTAAGTTCGTAAGTCGAGGATCAAGAGGCAAAAAACGAAGGACATGGCGTGAAGATATAAGATCATGGACAGGATCACATGGTTATGCAGAAACAAAAAGAAAATCCACCAACAGAGAGAACTGGAAGGACATGGTGCTGCACCCTCTCGCTGAGAAAACTACATGAAGAAGAAAGTCAAGGTACCATATAACTGTCTTCATTGGCACTAATGATCTCAGAGGTGAGAGGTATTCTGGGAGAGGGAGTAAAGTTGTTGGATGAAGCAAAAATTAAGAGCAAGAAGGTGAAGATTGTAAGTCTCCTGCCACATTATGATAGAAGTGAATTGAGGATGGCTACGATAGCAAACAAATCAATATGCAAGTTGTGCAGAAGGAATGATGTAGGATTTGTAGACCAATAGTCTGGATTTGACAGAAAGAAGGATTTGTATAATGCTGATGAACTCCACTTAAATGATTTTGGTGTCTAGAGAGAGCTTTGGAAATGCATGATATATATGGGATATATGAAGGGGTAGTGCCACATACATAAATATGTAGCACTACAATGCAGGTGATTATGACAATCTTATGTGAAACCTCAAAGCTGAGCCACAGTATAAAATCCTACAAGGAAAAAATGTTAGTAGTGCATGGGAGTTAGTTAAGAGGAAACTATACTCGATTATGTACCTAAATAAGGAGGGTTAATCAAATAGGAGTTAGTTAGATGCTATCCTGATGCAAAAAGGTAAGGCAATAGAACTAACTGTCTTCATTGGCACTAATGATTTCAGAGGTGAGAGGTATTCTGGGAGAGGGAGTAAAGTTGTTGGATGAAGCAAAAATGAAGAGCAAGAAGGTGAAGATTATAAGTCTCCTGCCACATTATGATAGGGATGAATTGAGGAGGGCGTAATGTCAAATGAATCAATATGCACATTGTACAGAAGGAATGATGTAGGATTTGTGGACCAATGGTCTGGATTTGACAGAAAGGATCTGTATAATGCTGACAAACTCCACCTAAATGGTTTTGGTGTCTAGAAAGAGCTTTGTTCACAAGCATGCTGAAGTGCAAATTCAGGAATTTGCACTTCAGCATCCTCATCTCATAGGTGAATGTTGTGTGAAGGCACCTATGAGGCAAGTAAGTGTGAGAAGGGCCACCAAATGTTGAATCTAGACTCTCAAGCAAAAATATTGAGTCAATTCAAGAATTAAAGGTGGTTGGGGCCTAAAGGGATGATCATATACCAATTCCAGAAGTATAAGGAACAAGACAGATGAGTTTTGGACATTGGTTAGTGCAACCTCACCAAAAGTTATAGACATTATTGAGACTTGGCTAACAATAGATGTAGTTACAGGGATAGAATGTGAAGTATTTAGTATTTTCAAGGAAGACAGAGAAGATAGAATGGGAGAGGGGTACTGCAGATGACAGCAGATGAATTGCAGCCAAAAAGAATAGAAGATAGGCAGGAGGGTGGCTGGTCATTTGAAGCAGTCTGGTGTGAGATTAAAGCCAGTAAGACAAAACATACAGTTACTTGTTGCTTTAAGCCATGGAGTTCCATAGATAATTTGGAAGACATGAATCTCCAAATTAGTAGAATGAGTACAGGTTGGGTGATTATTATGGGGACTTCAACTATGGAGATACAAACTGGAAGGAAGAAAGATCACATGGTAGGAAGGAAATAGAATTTATGCTAAGAGGCAACATGTAATGGAGAGGACTAGGAGTGGGAGGGTGTTGGACCTGGTCATAAGATCATAACTGATCTATCCACAACATTGCCTCCAATTGGTGAAAGTGACCATGAAGTCTTGACTAGGGAGATCATACATGAGGAATGCTGTGGAAAATATATAAGGAGAAAGGTGACCAGCAAACTCATGAACAGTACACGGCTCAGGAAAGAAAGGTGACCAGTATGGTAAGGAAGGCAAAATCAGATTACAAGAAGAAACTAGCCACGCAGCCCAAAGGAAATCCCAATGAGTTCTTTCGCCATGTGGCAAGTAAGAGGAAGGATAACTATGGAAGAATAACCTTAATGAGTGTTGATGATCAAGAGGTGACAGAAGCAAATAATAGTTGAGTTAACGAGGAACCACTTTGCAAGTGTATATCATCAAGAGGTGAGGTTAATGCTGTGACACATGTGACAAAAACTTATGCAGGAACAGAGGTGGATGACTGGAGGTTATATTGCAGAATCACAATGCAAATACTGCTGCAGAATTTGATGGGATATCAGCAAGCATTTTGCAGGAATGTGCGAGGAAACTGGCAATTCCTCTGACTAGGCATTTAATTTAAATAATTATAATACTGGATAAAAACTCACACATTTTATTGGTGTAGAATTTTTGCCTAAGTATCATAGGCATCTTCAGTACCAGAACACAAAGACAATTGAACATTAACAGAAAATTCTAAAAAAAGCACCACCTAAGTAGATAATGTAAGATAACTAAAAAGGTCAGTAAATTTCCTAACTTATTTAAAATAAATAAAATTAGGAAAGATTAGCTGATTTAAAAAGCACTATCTCCAACAAAGGGGATAGACGTAGACCATCGGATCTGTTTAAGTCAGGAGAATGAAGTTTCGCATGATTCTGTATAAAGCCATTCCATGAGGAACTGACTTTTAAAAGCTTGTCTTGTTCCAATGAATTCAATGTCTAGTGTTGATAGCATGCTCTAAAAGTTCAGACTTTTCAGGCTCAAGGTATTGAATATAAGACTTGTGTTCTTCTAGCCAAATAAAAACAGATCTTCATGCCTGCCTGAAATAAGATAACCCAAAGGGTAAGGAATATAGTAGATGCCTGGATAATTGAGATGTGGAAGCTTGTGCTTAGAAGTGAGAAAGGTGGATATTTTTCTGATGGAGCGAAAGGCAACAAAAATATGCAGGAGTTTTAAAAGTTTTGCTTGCATTCACTAATGCCTTGCACATAAGGGATATGAATAAGAGTCATTTCTGTATTTAAACAGGTAGAGATAACTGTAAAAAGCTCTCTTGATTAAAGAATTCTTAAAACCATTAGATAAAAAGGTGAAATTAACATGTAATTATTCCTGTAACAGTTCATCTCAAGAACATAACGAGTGGACCCGATGAACCAATGTTTTAATAGTTCCAGCCTTTTGACTGGGATGGTGATGCGATTCAGCACGGATATAATGGTCTGTATGTCTTCTTCTGAAAAACTGAGAAATGTAGGCTATCATCTGATTGACAAAGAATTAAAAGACCTCAGTGTGCAGAAAGTTCCATCCTCATGAGTTCTTGTGCACAGATTTCGTATTATTAGATTTGGTGATGAAGATATATTATGAGAGGGTCCAGAGAAAACTGAAGTTGGTAAATGGTCTTTGGAACATGGCAAATGAAGACAGATTGAGGGATTACAATTTGCAAAGCCTCGTAAATAAAAGGTGAGGGGATATGATGGTGACAAAAATCCCAAGAATATGGATGGCACACATTCAGCATGCAAATCCTCACTTAAGATTAAGCAATAATTTTGGCTCTTATTGGCCACCATCAATATTATTTTTGTTCTAATTTATCTGTGAGTAATCTCTAGCTTAGTCTCCCTCTTAATGATTTCTAAGCTAACAACATTAAACTAAAAATGTCAAAAAATTATATTCTTACTTAATCCTTTATCGAAGTATAAGCAACAAAGCATGCACCTGAAGTTTCATCATGACTAAGCTACTTGTATATAGAGGTTAATGACTTCATATTAACTGCCTTAGTATCCCATAATAATGCAAACACATCCTTCTGAGCATGTCTAATACTATGACAAAGGCTGCTGCCCAGACTGGTTTCGACTTTTACTCTGGTCTCATCAGCGTGAGCAAGACCCAGAGAGATACCAAGATTGAAGTAATGCAAAAGTCATATATATCCCATATACAAGTAGCAAAAATGTGTATGAAGATTGTATACAGTTTCTGCCTTACTTGAACCTTGGTATTCCCCTTCTGGGTCTAGCTCCACCTGATGAGACCTCAATAAAGGTCAAAACTAATCTAGATAGTGCCCTTTCCATAATGCAAAGCATTATACACACCCAAAAGGATGTGTGCTTTGTGTTATGTGATACTAAGGCAGTTAATGTGAAGTCATTAGCCTCTATATAAAAGTAGCCTAGCTGTGAAGATATTCAGGTGCAAACTTTATTTGCTTACATTTGGATAAAGGATTAAACAATATAATTTCTTGGCATTTTTAATTTAATTTATAACCAAGCAAAAAACCTTGTTACAAACAAGCAAAGCTTTTACCAATCGACCAACCTTTGCCAGCATAGGTTGGTCGATTGGTAGAGCTTCTGCTACTAATGGCTCACACAAAAAGTTAAGCAAGTTTGAGTGCGATTAGTAGTTGGAAGGGGTCAATCATTCGATGCTGTTGGCACACTCTCCTTCAATGAGTCTTTGGACTCCCTGGAGGTGTCAAATAATAACAAATAACAAGACTCTAGTTTTGATGTAGTAAGTGTCCCCCTGCCCCCACCACCACCACCACCACACACACACACACACACACACACACACACACACACACACCAGAAGTCAGCTCAGCAGTCTTAATGGTTGACCAAATTAGTGTAACTAGCATACTATGTAGATGATAATGTACTTTGTATTTGTGTATACCCCCCCGATGATGAGCTTGATATGAAGGTCATCAATAATCACCCAAAACATTGGGTGATTATTTTGGTTTATATTAAACTGAAGTTTTACTATAACTTTAATTGTGGAAACAACTATTTCCACAATTAAAAAAAAAAAAAAAAAAATAGATACATAAAAATAAATTAAGAGCATTCCCTGGAGAGATTGGAATAAATATTGAACTTTATTAAAAATGCAGGAATCCTGTGCTTCTGTTGGCTAGTATCTACTGACAAGAAGAGATATCAGTGAGTTGGAATATATACAAAAGGGGGAAGAAAAAAAAAATGCAGTAAGTTTAACTGTGAAAACTAGAGTAAGTTTTCTAAATATTGATTATAAGATGTACACCAAATTAAGTTCACAACACATATGTACAAGATATTTTTATGAAGAACAAAACATCTTTAAATAACCATGACCAAATGTATTTACTTAGCTTTTACATTAAAAGTCTACAAAAACAAACACACATTCATTGCATTTGTATGTTACAGAAAGCCTCCGACAAACTCATAAGGAACAAGCTATGGATCGTATTCAAGAAGTTAAATGTTCCAAATCAGCTGCTCTTAATAACTGATATGCATCAAAACAATCGAATAGCTGTGAGAATCAATACAGATGTTACAAAAGGGGAGAATCAATAAACACCGAAGTCCATCAAGAATACCTAATGTAATTCATATAGAAATTATGATTTGTGGGAGAAAAGAGCAAAGCTAATAATAATGGTAAATACTTGATGAATTTCTGTTCAAGGCATAAACTACTAATTATTAATACCAAATTCCAAGATAAATATGTGCACAAATTCATGGTGAAATAAGAAAAGTCTCAGTAACTATATTATTGTCGATAGCAATATATCTTCGACACTGGATTAAGACAAAGCGTTAAATTGTGATAGATTGAGAATTTAGGATTTCCAATCTCATCATAGCTTAACAAACAAGACCCAATGAAAGGGGTATAAATACATATGTTTGTCTCTAAGTGTGTTATAATACAACCTGTAAATATATCAAGTGTTCCAAAACTTAGAGAAAGGAGTAGTTTATCAATTAATTCAAGTCAAGATCACTCACTTGTTTGTGTAATTAACAGTGCAATGTGTAAATATTCAATACTTGTTAGAGCTATAAATATTTAGAGTTGTTACATTACTTGCATAAAATTCTGAGTGGATTGTAAGTCCAAAGTTCACAGAGCAGTAATGTGAGGGGAGCGGTTTGCCCCGAGCGATCGCATACCTTCGGACGTGAGAGGGATAACGGAGAAGGTGGTCGCTGTGACGTTGACCCACGTGACAAAATGTTCCAAGCGCTAGGTGGACATCGTAGAGTGCGGGAATCATTGAGATGAAAGGTGAAATAAAAGGGTAGAGAACCCCCCTAACAAGGCTTTTTCATTTCCGGATCTCCTCGTGTTGGTCGCTCGGGTGACATCGCCTCCATTCCGGAGAGCTTGGACAATGCATCGACGGAAATTCTAGATCCATAGTCCCGAGGAGCTAGAATAGGCCCAGCCGTCCGTAGAAGGAAGTGTTACGCGCTCGTCATGCGGAAATCGTTAAGACTCATCGATAGCTCGGAGAGCCACGTGCCTTAAAGCCTGTTGAGGGAATCAAAGGAACATTCGAATGAGGTGAGGAAATTTCCAACAGATCAGGAAGTGTGATGAACTTTGAGTATAGATAAGTAGAATTTACTATTTTTGCTAGCTATGGTTGAAAGGAATTTGTGTTGTGTAGTGATTCATAAGAAAGAACTAGAGTAGTATCATAAACTGAACTGAACTAAAGTTGTATATCATAACATTATAGCTTTGCAGTACTGAGTTATTGTATGTGCTTAAAGAATGTTAAGATCATTCAGAGTGAAGGTTGATGTTAGTAACGAATTATAATTGGCATTATTGCTACCTAGAGTGGTCTGCTTGTGACTAATTTAGAGTAATTATTGCTATTAGTATCGTACCTAGCTAGAGTACTTATTGACTGATTGAATTGACAGTGATAACATAGAATAATTAATTTGAGTAATTGTGTCCAGTTAGAGTATTTTATGTATAACCTAATTGTCATTAACCTTCTTAGAGAGAGAATTGTAATATCATATTCTGTATATTTATATAGTGTCCAATAAACCTTTGCTTTTGAATCCAAACAAGATTTTCTGTAATTTGGAATCTGATGCACCTCTTGCAAAAATTTAATACAAACCTCAGCAGGAAATTAGGGAGTAAGAATTTTGGCCATGTCTGCAAAATAAGGTATCACTTGAGTACATTCTAGGGATCGCCTCTTGATTGATATAGTTTGTTTAATCTAAGGGCCCTAAGTGGCGCAGCAATATTAAGATAAATTTCTTAGAGCTTTACAAGAGGTTGATCTCGGAACTCTGATACACTGGCATTGGCTCGACCCTGAGGCAATTCCTTTGTTATCCAGAGGTACCACGTGATATCTGAAAAGGGTTATTACTTGTATTGATGTGTTAGACAAAAAAATATGTAATATAAAGAAAAATCGATACAACAAAAGTATACACTTATATATAGGGGATTGGAAATAGGAAGTAATCATAATCTAGTTTTCAGTGGCATAAAAATATGTACAAGTTTTCAGAAAGAATCAAAATCAAGTAGCTTTCAAAGTTGAACTTTAGACAAAAATATAGAAATATTATTCAAGAAAAAAATGAAAGTTTGAAAACAATCAAATCTTGGAGACTCAGGAGTCAAGTGGCATGTGGTGAAATCTGCAAGGATAGCAAAACAGAACTCCATGATGAACAGAGGAAAGTAAATCAGCATGTCATCTCTGAGAATGCAGAGAAACTATAAGAAAGCAAAACAATGCTCAAAGAGTAGCTAAACAAAAGTTATAAGAAGACTGGTAACAATACAGAAGATAAATGTCATGAACATGGCAAAATGTTCCGGAACCTATTTAAAAAGAGCAGGCAGTGTAAAAGGATTCTTACCATTTCTAATATCTTCATTTTTAATTATTCTACCATTAATGCCATCTGTCTACTAATTTTTTCAGAGGTCTCATATCTGTGTTCTCTAGTCTGGAAGATCTCAGAAGTCTGAAATGATTGTGCACTATAAGATTTGTCACGAGAAGAATGAAATGTACTGTCATGAGTAAGGTTATGGATAATATATGGTAAGTGAAAGGCTATCTATAAAAGGAAGAATGGATAAAAGTAGTTGGAGTATTCTAGGTGGGGAAATTTGAGAAGAGGAAATCATCTATCATGACGCAATCACCAGAAGAAGTAGTTGAAAACCTAACTGCAAAGGATAGAAGGCAGACCATCATTAGGCCTCTGTTTCAGATATAATCAGATGCCCTGGAAAAGTCAATAACAACACAAGTTTTCCTAAGCCTTTATCATGACCTTTGTTCAAAGGAGGGCAGTGAGAAATGAATCTGATATGGATCAATAGTGGCACAATACACTACTGATGACTGATTAACTGATAATCCAGGTGATGAAAGTGTTAATTGTTAGCCCTTCTACATGATTTTTTACAAGTGAAATGAGAACAATGGAATGAATTTAATGACTAACTTTTTTTTTTCACCCATTTACAAAACAGGACTGTTGGATATAATAAATTTAGTTGTAAGCAAGCAAAGTTTGCACCTGAAGTATCATCAGGACTGAGTCAACTCATGATAAAGGTGGACCAAGCTCTCATCATTCCTTGTCTCAATATCTCCCATAATGCAAAGCACATCGCCTTGCAGACATGTATAATGCTATGTATTAAGGGAAGGGCCACTACCCAGGACGATTTCAACTTTTATTGAGGTCTCGTCAGTTATATATGTCTGCAAGGAGATGTGCTTTGCATTATGGGAAATACTGAGACAAGGAGTGATGAGAGCTTGGTCCACCTCTACAAAAAGTTGCCTCAGTCCTGATGATACTTCAGGCACAAACTTTATTTGCTTACACTTGGATAAAGGATTAAACTAAATTTATTATAGTCTAACCAAGTGGGAAAAAAACTTCCAACATCTTTCTCTAAATCCAGAGTAATTTAATAATAAGATGATACACCATTTGGCAACTTGTATAGATAAATGACTTCTCCATTGCTTCTGCCTTAGTATCACCACCTCTGGATCTAGCTCCCACTGGCAAAACCTCAATAAAGGTCGAAATTGGTCTTGGAAGTCGGTCTTGGGCATGGACAGCAGGGTTTTTTCCGCCAGTTTATCTGGCGTTTTTCAACCCAAGCAGGCAAACCGGCCCCGTGAACACACACAGGATACAGCCAGGAATACTTCGAGGCATAGGGGTGACCATTCTATCCTTGTATTTCGGTTACAAAATCCAAGCATGCTTGGAGGGTTGTGGGCCTTAAAGGCCTGTTAAAGCCATTGAGATAGATAGATCCTGTCAAAGGCCTTAGCCAGGTCCAACAGTATCACTGTAAACCCATTACCCTTTTCCAGTTCAGCCATCGCTGTGTTATAAAACTTGAGCAAGTAACTGAGGCATGATCTACCCTTCACAAAGCCATGCTATCTCCCTTACAGTATCTCATTTTCATGAATCCATTCCTGTATTTTTCCCTTGACTACCTTCTCCAAGACCTTGACAACGACTCCTGATATGCTGATTGGTTGATAATTTGCAACAGTAGTCTTGGATCCTCCTTTATGCAGTGGAACTATTTTCCCCTCTTTCCACACCTTCGGGACTAAACCAGACCCGAGACTCAGATTAAACAACATGGTCAAGGGCACTGATAATTCTTTAGCCACTTCACGTAAGACCCGTGCTGGTATACCATCCAATCCCACAGATGTATTCACATTAAGGTTCTGTAATAGACTATTCACCTCCACTTCATTCATCACAATTCCCGTATACATTCTTTCAGTGTCACCACCTGGATGATATACTCTTGCAAAGTGCTCGCTCAGTAATTCCACTATATCGACTGATTCAGTGACCTCCTTACCATCAGCATTCCTTAAAATCACTCTGCCGTGTACAGTTTTTTTTTTTTGCTTGCAGCATATTGCAGAACTGTTTGGGATTCTCTTTAGCTTGCATAGCTAGTTTCCTTTCATAATCCGCTTTTGCATTTTTTTTTACCGCACTCATTACTCTTCTGACCTGCGCTTTATACCATTCGTGTGCCTGCAAGTCACCTTTCTCTTTAAATTCCCTCCACAGTTGTTTCTTTTTTTTGACATAAGCTTAATGGTGTTATTCATCCATTTAACCTCTACTTGTTTTACTATTCGGAGCCTAGGTATACAATCAGCAATAACCTCCTGTAAATGCTCCTTGATCACTTCCCATGCTCTATCGACATCCAGTCCTTGCAGTTTTACATGCCATGGCACTGAACCAACCAATCTCCTAAGCTTGTCATACTTGCCAGCACGGTAATTCCACATATAAAGTGTCTTAATCGAAAATTTCACACCTTTAGCCACCTCCAAGGTCAAGACCTTATGATCACTCTCACCAATAGGTGGCAACATGGTCATATTCATTACAGTCAAATTCTCAGATGCTATTACCAGGTCAAGCACTCTCAAACCCCTAGTATTTTCAATTACATGCTGTCTCAGATAGTTATCCCTTAATAATTGAATAAAATCCAGTTCTTTTCTCACATGTGTCCTCTCCTCCTTCCAATCAATGTTACCATAATTGAAATCCCACATAATAATTACCCTCCTTCCACTCATTTCTTCTATTTGCTTATGCATACTATCTCCACTACCTATTCCATCACCTGGTCTATAGCAGCACCCAACTGTATATTTTGTTCTGCCAGTCTCAATCTCACACCAAATAGCCTCAAATGAGCTCTTTTCACTATCCTGCAATACAACTTCAATTCTCCTTGGCTGCAGTTCATCAGCTATCATCAATAACACTCCTCCCCCCATTTTATTCTCTCTGTCCCTCCCAAACACACTATAACCTACACATTCTATCCTACTAACTATATCATCTTCCATCAGCCATGTTTCACTAATGCCAATAACCTGTGGCCAGGAAGAGCGAACCAAGGCCAAAAATTCTTCCCTCTTGTTCCTAATACTCCTGGCATTAGTATACATGAAATGCAGAGGTCCCTTTGTCCCACCCCTATCTTGATACGTTATTCTAACTATCCCATTCTGATTACTTGTCCTTAGTACTGGCTCGGGTACATTATATACATTCTTACACTCAACTGTCTCACTGATGTCTGCATATTCACTTCCTCCCCCCCCCCATCCTTGGTAGTCCTAGTTTCCCTGGTTCTGCACATCCATTTTCACTTCATTCAGCAACACTTTTTCCAGTCTCCGCACACCAAATCCAATCAAATGCAGGCCATCCATCTTGTATAAATCCTTTTGCCCATCAAACTCATTTCACACGTCCACGAATTCCACACCACACAATCTGCATAACCTGCACATAAAGTGATTTGCGATTATGGCCCTCCTCCTAAACTCCTCTCTATCGTACCGCGGAAACAATCTCACCATCCTAACTCTGTCACTCTTTTCTTTCCCTACCTTTAACAATACTTTCAAGTCCTCTCTCATAAAAAATTTACCTCCTTTCAATTCATTTGTACCGGCCACAACTATCAATTCTTTCACCTTCTTTTTGCGCTCTAATACTCTCACTTACATCCTTAAATTTTGCACCCGGTAAATACAATTTAGTTAAAATCCCATCTATCACACCTCTTAATAACGAGTCACCGTACAACACTCTTTCCTTCATTTCCGAAACTCTCCCACACTCACGCTTATTCTTCCTTTCAAACACTTGTTTATTTCGTTAGCCGAGACACTCTGGAAAGTTTTGCAGGTGCTCTAACTGCCGCTGCACACTGTGTATTACTCCAGGTAAACTTGCGATCTCACTCCTTACAAATAATTCCTAATTTAAACCATTTTCTCTCTCTGTATAATTGCTTTCACTCTCTCTTTGATCACTGCTCACATTGCCATCTTGTACAATATCACAATTCCCTATCAAGCCACTATTTTCACTCACATTCTGGCTTTCTTCAACCACAACAATCTCACGACCTGACATACTTCAATTCCTCACTTTCCTTACACTTTCTGCACAGTCTCCAACCACTATCATTTTCCATCCAAACTCCAGCCTCTTTCAGGAAAGTATACATCCCACACATATCACACTGGACAAACTTCCTCACATTAAAGTTTTTGAACAAAGGCGTCGTATTTTTGGACTCCATTGTTTTTCGTCGTATTGGCACCATGTGCTATTATCTTTAAAATACTAAGTTAAATAAAACGGAGTTCACACCAAAATCACACAGACACAAGCTACCAAAAATAAACAATACAACGTTAAGTTAAAAACCAATATTCCAATTTTCACTCAAAATTATACTTAGCTTTCGGGAGCTCTCTGAAAACACTACACACCATGCAGCCCTCTAGCGACTCTAACCAATATCAAAACATAAAATGTTGCACATGCAAATGGTGCATTTGTCCACCCAAGTGGCTGAGGAATAACTTGCATATGGACAGACAAAATGGATCTAACAGGCACTCTGCAAAATTCTAAAGTGATTTTCAAAATTCACTAAAAAAAAAAAAACTGAAGCCAAATTAATGTGTGAAGTTATTGTTAACGAAATTTAATTTCTTAAACAAAAGTACCTGTGAGTAAGCTCCTCATCTGATTCAAACAGGCCATACTGTTTTAGCACCTCTTCCAGTTCCTTGGTTCTTTGCAGATCAATAGGTTTGGGAGGAGCAGTACTGATAGGTGAGGTAACACCTAATGTCTTTTTTGGTGCTTGCTGTTGTTGCTGCTGCTGCTGCTGCTCACTACTATTGCTAGCACTTAAACCTCTGCCCATTATGTTGTTTCCATGCAAACTACAAAAAAAAATGAAAGTACACAATACATACATACGCAAATGCATGAAAAAAAAATATATATACAGGGTGTTCGGGATAAATTTGACATATTTATAATTAATTATATTTTTCCGTAAGTTACATGTATTAACACACACTTCTCTTCATTTAAAAGTTTAGACCCTTCTTCATTCATATACAAGATGTCAGAAAGGATGGATAGCTGGAACCCACCTGAATCATGGAAGAGAATAACTTGTATCATGATGATTCGTGCCCGCCATCAAAATAAGGATATTACGACTGCTGCCCAATGCTCCCTGAATACAGTAAAAACAATCAGGCATGAACTAGAGACTTGCAATGGTGACTACGAGGATGTAGCAAGAAGAAAGATCCCTAGCAGACGATCTGATTGCGTTCGTACAGCAGAATTCCTCGCAAATCTGCAGGAACAGGTGTTGAAGAACCCTGGCATTGGAATTCGGGCTTTGTTCGTGGAGTTGCTAACTGTAGTCAAGCCCTGGATAACAAGGGTAGCCAATGGTAGGCCGTATGTATGGCAGCAGGATTCGGCCCCTTGCCACACCTCTGGGAAAAGTCAAAAATGGTTGTCTGAAAATTTCTACGACTTCACCAGTCCAAATGTTTGGCCTCCAAACTCCCCAGACCTTAACCCCATGGATTATTTTGTATGGGGCACAGTTGAAAAAGACACCAATCGCACTTCCAGTAATACAAAAGCCCAGTTAATGGATAAAATTAAAACAGTTTTTGCGGCCCTTCCCAGGGAGACTGTAGCATCAGCTTGTTCGAGGTTCCGAAGCAGAATTGAAGCTGTGATCGATGCTAATGGTGGTTATTTTGAGTAAATCTTGTTGATAGTATTGTAATTAACTCTGCCTGTAATGTTTTTTTGTCAATTCATTAAATTTAATAGATACAAAGAAGATTTTCTTTTTCCTTACGAAACTGTCAAATTTATCCCGAACACCCTGTATATATATATATATATCAGAAGTTTAAGTGGCTAATAGTATAAATGATAGTGTCTTTGTTCACAACCAGTTCAAGTTCCCTTTTAAGGATTTTCCTCAATGTACAATGCACAGAAAAGTGAAAAAATGAAACATAAATATGTATATAAATACAATTTATAATCCTAACATTAAATTGATTTCAGATGAGTTTGAAGTGAAGAGCTTACACACACAAACAAACTGTCACTATGAACACATGCTTGGCAACATTTATATTTGTGCTTCCGTGGCACAAATGGAAGAACAATTATACTGTGTGCCCTTCGACTGAAAAAGGCCCCAGTTCGATTCTCATTGAAAGGAGAGAAATCTTGATGTTTTTTAGCAGGCCCGGTTGGCCGAGTGGTTAGCGTATCTGCTCTCCAGCCAAGATGCTGGGGGTTCGAATCTTGCAGTGGAAATGGATTCTTGTGATTGTCTGTGAAAATATTAGTGGTGGTAGTGGGCAGCAGATTGCATTGGTGTAGATGATGCTGTGGTTTGTGGATTGAATGGTGGAGACAGTTGTAGGTGTCTTCTCTCAATGAGTCTTTGGACTCCTTGGAGGTGTCAAATAATAATAATAATCTTTCTTTCTAATAATAATAATATTTCAAGAGCTAACTAACTTTCTGAAATTAAAGTTATAATGGCTGTTTAATATTTAACTTGCTAAGAGAATACAATACTGCCAATTAAAGTATATTTTTTCTTTCAGTTTGAGTACAGCACCTCAATAATATTCTTAAGTTCATAAGATTCAGAATATAGTCAAAAGCATGTGACTTAATTTTCTGTTTTAATTATAATATTAATACATCATTTCTTAAAAACAAAATAAAGATATCTTCAAATATATTTACATACTGTTGTTTATTATTTTAACGGTATAATAGAACACAGAAACTAAGTAAATAATTAATTTATTAACTTGATGCTGATATTTCGCTGGTATTATAACCAGCATCTTCAGAGCACAAAAACACTGTTTGTCACAATACGCGAGACTAAAACAACATGGTGTACTTAAACAAAATTGTAGCAGCAACACAAAGACTAGAGTCCTGATTTTGGCACCCTCTATCTGAAAAAAAAAAAAAAAAAAAACGCTATCATATATTACTAGAGTCCTAGAAAAGTGCTAGTTTTTTCTTAATATGACTGTCTCCCAGATCTTCGGCAAGTTAATACAGCCATATTTGTTGAGATTTGGAGTGTGTTTTAGGGCTTCTGTCGCCTCTAAGAACAATCTCTCTGATTTATATGGGTTTCTGTAGTACTTTTGTGTTTTTCCAGTTGATCCTGTGTGCAGGGGTATCCAGAGCATGGTCTGCTAGGCCCGACTTCCCATAATGATAATTCCGGACGTATCATTTATGTTCGCTGATGCGGATATTCACAGTTCTTCCTGTTTGACCAAAGCACATCTTCTTGGGGACATGTATAAAGCTATGCATTAAGGGAAGAGCCACTACCCAGACCGGTTTCGACCTTTATTTTCAGGCGCAAACTTTGTTTGCCTACACTTGGATAAAGTTAAACTAAATTTATTATAGTCTAACCAAGTGGAAAAACTTCCAACGTCTTTCTCTAAATCCAGAGTAAATTAACGATAAGGTGGTACACCTTTTGGCAACTCGTATAAGCAAATATGACCTCTCCATGGCTTCTGCCTTAGTATCACCACTTCTGGATCTGCCTCCCATGACGAGATAAAGGTCGAAATCGGTCTGGGTAGTGGCCCTTCCCTTAATGCATAGCCTTATACATCTGCAAGGATATGTGCTTTGCATTATGGGAGATACTGAGACAAGGAGTGATGAGAGCTTGGTCCACCTTTGCTAAGAGTTGCCTCAGTCCTGAACTACTTCAGGTGCAAACTTTGTTTGCCTACGCTTGGGTAAAGGATTAAACTAAATTTATTATAGTGTAACCAAGTGGAAAATAAACTTCCAGCAAAAAAGTTGAATGATGCAATACACATACACAGGTGGATTGTTTGCAAAGAAAGCTCCTACAATTCCATTTTTGATAAGCTATGCTAAAATGACACAGCCCCAATAGCTCAGTCGGTATAGATGAAGCCCTCGGTTTGGAAGATCTGGGTTCGATTCCCCGTTCGTGACATAAGGAACCTTTATCTGGTCTCTTTTGACTAAAGTGAGTTAGTCAGTCATACAGAGGTAAGAGGTTTTTCTCACCCAGAAACTCAGGTTTTTCATTCCCAGGAACAGGCAAACAGGCCCAATGAACACATGCATCTACACACATAGAGCATACCAAGAGGCAATAGGGCCAACCACCTTATCCTCGAGATGGTTGTGAAGTCCACAGTTTAAGAGCCTTAAGGGTTTGTGAAAGCTTAAGAAGATGCTAAAATGACAAGGACATTTATTTAAGCAATGATGTAGCATTAACTATATTTCCACTTCAGCTAAACTCAATTAAACCAGCATCACTGCAGAGATAGCAATCCTCTACAGCAGTGTTTCTCAAACTTCAGATATCCGCATACCCCTTCTTAAATTTTCATTATTACCAAGTACCCCCTAATTAATTAATTTAAAAATAAATTCATTAATTAAAATTAATAAATTAATTTAAAATATTAATTAAAATTAAATATCTATTTTATTTGAATTTATATGCTCATGTAAACAAAAAATATGATTTATTTTAAAATTCTGGTTCTCTAGAGATATCAGACGACACACTCATCAATTTCATTTGATCCAAATGCAATATCAACATTTTCTTGTTGTTTCAGCTACTTGTATTTGCTATATTGTTCTCTTTTGGAGGTTTTATAAATCCAATCTTTAACCAATGATCCATACGTAATGGTAGCTCAGCAGAGGCAATTTCCTCCATTCTGCTCTGTCATTGGCTTTCTCCTTAATCTCCTGATAACTCCTCAAACCCGTGCTGTCTTTGACTTGGCCAAGAAAGCTTTTCCTTGGTCTGCCTCTTCTTCTTTTACCCTCTATTTTGTCTTCAGTTATTCTTTTCACAAGTCCATCATGTCGAAGTATATGTCCAAACCACCTATCCCTTCTAATTTTGATCGACTTAGAGTTCTTGTTTCGTCTATCTCTCTCAGGACTTGTTCGTTTGATTTTTTTTCCTGTCCATTTTATTCTGTTCATGCAGTGCCAGCACCACATTTCAAAAGCCTCCAATCTTCTTACATCTTCTCTGCCTAGAATCCAGGTTTCACATCCATGCAGTGCAATGCTCCATATCAATGTCTTTACTAATTTTTTTTTTCAATTGTAGGTTGAGGTTTCCTGTTAAAATGATTTTCATTTTAGACAATTGGGTTTTTGCATTGTTTATTCTTGATCTTATGTCTTCTCTTGTTCTGCCATCTTCTGTTATTAGGCTTCCTAAATATTTAAAGCTTTTCACTTGTTTTATTTGTTTCCTGCTGATGTCTATATGCTCTATATTGATAGGGATTTTGCCTGTAACAATGATTTTAGTCTTATCTGTGTTGATTTTCATTTTATATTTTTCAAGGTTATTATTTAGTAATTCTAGCATTGTTTTTAATGTTCTTCTGTTTTCTGCTACAAGGGCTATGTTATCAGCAAATCTCATACACATGACTTGCTCACCATTTATCTTTATGCCACTATTTATTTTATCTTTGGTTTCCAGAATGGCCTTTTCAATATATAAATTAAATAAAAGCAGTGAAAGTATGCATCCTTGTCTTACTCCACTCCTGATATTTATTATTTTCTCCTTATCATTGATTTTAATTCATCCATTTTGATAAATTTTTTTCCTATCCCTCAAATCTATGTCGATATTAGTTAGACAATTTAGGAGTATTTGCTGGTTTACTTTATCCAACGCTTTCTCTAAATCAAGGAAGCAAATATAAGTATTTTGAATAAGATCTAATCTTCTCTCTATTATTGTTCTTAAACAGAGTATTGCCTCTCTTGTTCCTTTATTCTTTCTGAATCCAAATTGGACATATTTTTGAATAAATCCTATTTTGAATAATTTTTAGCAGAATTTTGCTAACATGTGGGATTAAAGCTATTGTTCTAAATTGGCTGCATTTGTTTGCATTATTATTTTTTGGTATTGGTATTATGGTTGATTTCATAAACTCCATTGGTATTTCTCCTCTATCATAGATTTGGGCTATTAATTATTATTATTATTCAGGCCTCCAAGGAGTCAAAAGACTCATCGAGGGAGGTCCTTTCTAAGACATAAAGTCTGTCAAGACTCATCGAGGGGAGGTCCCCCCCCTGAGAAACACAAAGTTTATCATACCACTCCTTAAACCCACTGACCGTTCTCGCTCCCACCACTCCATCAGGCAATGCATTCCACGGCTCAACCACCCTCCACAGAAAGAAACCACTCCTTACCCTCTTGCTCACAGTTTCCTTTCGTAACTTCCAGGGATGGCCTCTTGTCATCACTCCTTCCCGCTGATCAACCAAGCGAAAGAACTCCCCAGTGTCAACCCTGTAACCACCTCTCAACAGTTTAAAAGTCTCAATCATATCACCTCTCCTTCTTCTATCCACCAAACTCTGCAGTCCACATTCTCTCAGCCGATCCTCATAACTATCCTTGTACAGTCCTGAAACCATCTTTGTCATCCGTCTTTGTATCCTTTCCACAGTTAATTTATCCCCTTCAAATCCTGGGGACCAAATCTGAGAACAATAGTCCAAGTGTGGTCTGATCAGAGACTTATACAACGGAATGATAACCCTCTTATCTCTGCAGGTCAGTGTCCTTCTCATAATAGCAGCAATCCTCTGTGTTACCTTCACCACCTTTGCAATATGTCCCCTAAACTTCAGGTTTCTATCAATCATCAACCCCAGATCTCTTGTCTCCCCTACTTCCTCCAGTATAACTCCTCCCATAGAGTATGTAGCATCCCATCGATGTTTCCCAAACCTCAAGACCTTACATTTTGCTGCATTAAACTGACACCCCCATTCATTTGCCCATCTATCTAGCTTATTTAAATCCTCTTGCAGGGCTACCACATCTGCACAATTACTAATAATCCTTCCAAGCTTCGCATCATCCGCAAACAACTGAATATCCCCCTGCAATCCACTGGCTATGTCATTGATATAAAGGTTAAACAATATAGGTCCTAGTACTGAGCCCTGTGGGACCCCACTTGTAACCCTCTGCCTCCTGGAAACTGCTCCACCATACACAACTCTCTGATACCTATCAGACAGCCAATCCTGAATCCAGTTGACCAATCTGACATCCAGACCCATGTGCTGCAACTTAAATATCAGCTTATCATGTGGCACCCTGTCAAATGCCTTCGCCAAGTCTAAGAAAATTGCAGTATATGCCTTTCCCTCATCTAATGCTCTTGTAACTTTATTATAAAAGGCTAGCATATTGCTAAAACAAGAGCGTCCTTTCACAAATCCATGTTGATTCTCACAGATAACATTACCCTCATCTGCCCAATGCTGTACACGGTCCCTCACTACTTTCTCCAAGATCTTAACAACTACTGATGACACACAGACTGGCCTATAATTAGACACTTCCAGTCTGTTACCACCCTTATGCAATGGCACTATCTTACCTTCCTTCCATTCCCTGGGCACCTTTGCCAAAGCCAGACTTTCATTGAAAAGCCACGTTAAAGGTATTGTCAATTCCCTAGCACATTCTCTCAAAACTCGTGGCGAAATACCATCCAGTCCCACAGCTTTACTGACATCCAGAGTACTCAGTATCTGAAACACACTCTCCTCCTGTACCTCCAGACCTCGTACCAGTCCTATCCCTCTAGCATTAAAACTGACTCCTCTAGGATGAAATACTCCAATAAAGTGTTCATTGAACAATTCCACTATGTCCTCTGCATCAGTCACTCTATTCCCATTTTTATCCCACAATATCATTCTTCCACAGTCATTTCTCCTCCTACTGGCCACATAGCTAAAAAATTCCCTAGGATTTTCTTTGGATCTTAGGGCCAATATCCTCTCATATTCCAGTTTCGCTTTCCTTACCACACTAGTCACTCTTCTGGCCTGTGTCTTATATTCCTCATGCATCTCTTCACCTGTCTCCTTATATCTCTTCCATAGCTTCTTTTTCGCATGCAATTCCTGTTTAATATTGTTTGTCATCCACTTTACTCCAAATTGCGCCCTCTTCTTCACTCGTGGTATACAACTTACCATTGCTGATAACAAATATTCTTTCACAATTTCCCACGCACTGGTGATATCCCGGCCTTCCAATTCCTCCCTCCATGAAACTTCCCGAAGTTGACGTCTAAGACTATTATAATCACCTGCCTTATAATTCCACATAAGTTCCCGTCTCTTTGATACTCCTGCATGTATATTCATTTTCCAAGTCAAAACCATATGGTCACTCTCTCCAACTGGTGGGAGAGACGTCAACTCAGTTATTATCAACTCTTCTGATGCTATAACCAAATCCAAAATTTTTGAACCTCTTGTTCCCTCTGTTACATGTTGCCTAAGACATTTGTCCCTCAAGAATTCTAGAAATTCCATTCCCCTATTGTTACATGCATCTTCCTCTCTCCAATTTATACTACTGAAGTTAAAATCTCCCATAACAATCATTCTTCTTGCACTTGCCAAACTTAGCTGTCTAAACATCTCCTGGTCCCCATCCTCTGTGCTCCTGGGTCTGTAGCAACACCCCACTAAATATCCTGTCTTGCCTACCTCTACCTCACACCATACGCTCTCAAAATCATTTGTCTCACTTCCTTCCAAATTCTCCACTCTTAGAGGACATAGGTCATCACTTATCATAAGCAGCACCCCACCACCACGCTTTCCCCTCCTATCCTGGCGAAAAATGCTATACCCAGCGACTTCTATTCCTGTTTTTATATCCCCTTCTGTCAACCACGTCTCAGTGATCGCAATAATTTTTGGCCAGGCTGATGCTATCTGCGCCACCAATTCCTCTCCCTTATTCCGGATACTCCTGGCATTAGTATACAGCATATAAATGTCATTGTTTCTATACCCAGCATTATCCCTTCTAGACTCCACTGGGCTCAGTCTTACCTGACATTGTCTCCCTTCTCCCAAGTATCCATTCCCACAAGAGGCCACCCCTGCTATCATCCTCCCTGGGACACACTGACTCGTTCAGAACAGCAATCTCTCCAGATGCCTACGTCCTTCCTCATTCAAATGTAAACGGTCTCTCGCAAACAACTCCTCTCTTTCCTCAAACGCACTCCAAGTATCCACATATACCAGTCCTCTCTTGTCACACATTCTCGCTATTATGCCATTCAATATCACCGCTCTTCTGCTCAGCTCATCATTATCATACCTAGGCAACACGCACACTATTTTTCCTCTCTCTGTCTTCTTCCGTACAGTCTCAAGCAAAAATCTCATATCTCTCGCTGCCCGACTTACATTACCACTCAAGTTATTCGTTCCTACCATCACAATCATCTCATCCACCCTTTCACTTCTCTTAATTGCCATAGCCACCCTTTCTATTGTTCCTCCTGGCAAACACTCCTCACGCATCCTATCTTGAACACCACGGATCATTGAGTCACCATACATTATACCTCTTACCATTCCATTGCTCCTATTGTTTCCATTCTCTCCTCTTCTTTCATTCCCATACCTCTCTCTCCTACTGTTTCCATTCTCTCCTCTTCTAGCACTCCCATACATCTCTCTCCTACTGTTTCCATTTTCTCCATTTCTAGCACTTCCATATCCCTCTCTCATTCTGTCTCTCCTACTACTGTTTCCATCCACTCGTCTTCTAGCATTCCCATACCTCTCTCTCATTCCATCTCTCCTACCGTTTCCATTCTCTCCTCTTCTAGCACTTCCATATCTCTCTCTCATTCCGTCTCTCCTACTGTTTCCATCCTCTCGTCTGCTAGCATTCCCATACCTCTCTCTCATTCCCTCTCTTCTACTGTTTCCAATCGCTCCTCTTCTAGCACCCCCATACCTCTCACTCATACTCCTTAAATTCTCTCTCTCTCCTACTCTGATTTGCCTTGCATTCATCTCTTCCATTCTCCTAATCTTATCTTTCATACTTCTGCTCTCATTCACTAGACATTCCACCTCCTCTTTCAACTCATCTATCTCCCTCTGCAGGTCAGTCACTCTTAATCTAAATTCACTCTCCCAAACAAAACCATCTCCTAAACTTCCACAGTCACTCACACCTTCCACACTATCAACCATTATTTTCTCATTCTCTCCTATCATACTACTTGTCTTCCTACATTCATTCTCCGTACCTGGAGCAACAAAGTCGGATATCGATATATCTAATGTACTTATTTCCTCCAACTGCCTGCATTTTGCACACATACGCTCTCCACTCTCTTTAACAAGCCACATATGTAATTCCCTAGAAGCATACATGCCGCAAGTACTGCATGCCACAAAGTCCCTTATGATATTGCTAATAATTGAGTTCTTAAATGGCGGAGGACTTGGCGTTACGCCACTTGCGACTGCTGCTGAATCCACCATCATTCCTTACTGCCGAGTAGCGTAATCCTTAATAATTATTCAATTGATAAATAAGAGGGGAAAAAAGTACAAACATCAGAACATTTAAGTACTAATATAATTAAATAAAATGAAATATAACTAAATACAGTAACTTAGCTTCATTTTGTCTTCCACCGTTACGCGTTCGATTCTCACGGTACCAAATATATTATATCGCGACAGCAACTAACTTCCGAAAAACAACCACTGAAGTACACTCGTATTCAGAGAAACAATTCAGCACTCAAAAGCGTAGAAAAACGGGAGAAAAAACGGACTATTCACCGATTAAAAATCACTTTCTTCTGCACAGCTCAAATTCACCGCCACGTGCTACGGCGACGCTAGCGCCACTCCACTGATACAGTATTGTTTGATATTGATACAGTAAAGTTTTTGTCTCATCACCTAGATTTTGTAGCAGTTCTATAAGAATATTGTCTACACCTGGACTTTTTTCCTTACTCATTTCGGACAGTGCTTTATCAAATTCTTCTCGCATTATTGGGGGTCCTAGATTATGTTCATTTTGATTTTCTATGCTGATATCAACATCAAGTTCATTCATCACCATTATAGAGATTTTCAAGATAATTCTTTGATTCCATTAATATATCCTCAGATTCTATTAGTAATTTTTAATTTTCATCTTTGATGGCATTGTTTTTGCTGTTCTTATTAAATTTGAAAGTCAGTTTGTTAATTTCTTTATGGGCTTTCTCTATGTTTTCTTTTTTAAATAATTCATTTGTTATTACACTGTTCTTCTAGGTATTCTTTTTTGGCTTGTCTACATTTTCTTGTAATTTGATTTTTAAGATATTTGTATTTGGCCACATCTTCTTCTTTAACAGCATTTTTATATTTTCTTCTTTCATCCATAAGGCAAAGTATTTCATCGGTTATCCAATGTTTTCTTTTTTCTTTTTCTGCATTTTTCAATAACTGATTTGATGAATTTGTAATTAACTCTTTAATCATATTCCATTGGTTTTCAATATTATTCTGACTATTTATGTTTTCTGGAATTTTATAATCAGTTGCCTCTCTTTACTTCTTTACTCTTTAATTTTTCAAGGTTCCATCTTATTGGTTTGTATCTTTGGATTTGTTTCCTCTCATATAAATAAATAGATAAATCTCATATAGATAAAGCTCATAAATAAATAGTTGAAATATTTTACTTGTTCTACAGGTTTCTCTACCAAGAATGTAGTGATATTTTAAACATTCCTGCCAATTTTCATAATTTTTCTTTTTTGATTGATCCCATACATGAGAGGTTGAGGGACCTATAGGCAACATTGGTGCTGTGTGTAAATGAGGACTGAGACGGAAGTTTTTTTTTTTTTTTTTTTTTTTTTTTTGAGGAAGGCTGTTCCAGAGGGCAAAGACAGACAGAATAGAAGACAATGAACAGAAGCAAGTTTGCAGTTGCACAAAAGGGATGCTGGGCAGCTGCAGTTCTTGAATTAACACGTGCAACAGAAAGTGGAGGAACAATGGTTGCCAATTCAGTGGAGCACTGGCCATTGAAGTACCTGTAGAACAGACAAAGTGCTGAAACATCTATGAAAAAGAGGCAGAAATAAATTTGTAAGAGAAGGATCATCTATGAGCCTAACTGCTTGCCTCTGGACAACAACGAGGATTTTAAAGAAAGTTTTAGGTGTACCACCCCAAACATGAGAGCAGTATTCTAAACATGGACAGATTTGGGATTTGTATATAGCCAACAGTTTGTTGGGTGTAAAACGGGCTCTTGAACAAAAGCAAATGCCAAGTTTCTTACATGTGTAAGAGGATATCGATATGATGTGTTTACCAAGAAAGACTGGAGGTAAACGTTAGTCCAAACAAAGACATCTGATCTTGTCTGGTGATTTGTGTATTAATGAGAGTAAGGATAGGTAAGCTGGGATATCTTTTGCATAAGAAAGGGCAAGACTATATTTTGGTGGCATTGAACATAAGGTTGTCCTCACCCCATTGGAGGATAGTATGTAGATCAATGCTTAAGGCACTAGTTGAAGATGATCCTGTAGTCTAGGATGTCATAGTACTGCATGGTTTGTCAAATGAGTAGGATGAGTGAAGAGTACTATTGTCTACAAAACTATGGATGGGATTAGTGGCTATTGTGAGTAGATCATTTATGTACAGGAAAGAGAGTAACTGATAGAATAGAGCCTTGAGGCACTCTAGGACTGGTAGTTAAGCTTGAAGAGAGGGAGTCATCTACCATTCCTCGCAGAGAACAACAGGGAGATCCAAGGATGGCAATTTATTTAGTAGATTTCACTGCTACACATGGCAGAAAGCTTTGGAAATGTCAAGAGGGACAGCAGAAAATTTTCTGAACCATTCCAGTGGTGATTCTTGAATGGCAGAATCTGTAGTGGTGGTCGCTAATTAATTTGTGGATCACTAAGTAGTGGAGTTGACTACTTTCTCCATTATTTTGGAGAGGACAGAAGTGATGGCAATTGGTCAGTAGTTTAACAGTAGACTTCTATCACCTTCTTTTGGAACAGGATGGATATAAGATTGCTTCCATGCATTGGAATAAGTACCAGATATTTATAATAAATTAGATGGAGCAATGTTTGAGAAAAACTGGTTAGTTGCCATTAGGACCTGAAGACTTTTTTAGTATCCAAGTCATTTAGTAGTATTCCGATGACTTTTTGTCAAAAAACAATAGGAGGCATATGGTGTTCGGATTCTGGTATGGTAGAAGGGTGATTTCCTTCGGTCTTATATGCAGAGTCAAGAAAAAGAGTAATGCCAGAAGGTTAGCTTTATCTTTGGGTGAAGTAACAGTGGTGCTATCAGGTTGAGAGAGAGATGATGTACAAATTAAACAACAGAGGACCGAGTACTGAGCCCTGTAATACATCACTGGTCAGCTTCTTCTGGACTCAACTCCTCTATAAACCACTCTTTGATATCTGTCCATCAGTCACCCTCTAATTCAAATCACCAATGCTGCATATCCATTCCCATTTCCTCCAATTTATGAAGAGTTCTATGTGGAATCCCGTCAAATGCCTTTTGCAAAGTCTAGCTATAAAACTGAGTAGCCTCAGTCCTGAACTACTTCAGGTGCAAACTTTGTTTGCCTACACTTGGGTAAAGGATTAAACTAAATTTATCATAGTCTAACCAAATGGAAAATAAACTTCCAACATCTTTCTCTAAATCCAGAGTAAATTAATAATAAGGTGGTACAACTTTTGGCAACTCGTATAAGTAAATATGACCTCTTCATTGCTTCTGCCTTAGCATCACCACTTCTGGGTCTGCCTCCCACTGACGAGACCTCAATAAAGTTCGAAACCGGTCTGGGTAGTGGCCCTTCCCTTAATGCACAGCATTATACATGTCTGCAAGAAGATGTGCTTTGCATTATGGGAGAAACTGAGTCTAGGAGTGATGAGAGCTTGATCCACCTTTGCTACAAGTTGCCTCAGTCTTGAACTACTTCAGGCACAAGCTTTGTTTGCCTACACTTGGGTAAAGGATTAAACTATATTTATTAGAGTAGTCATTTCCCTCATCCAACTCCATTCTCACTTTATTGTAAAACGTAAGCAAATTAGTAAGAGCTACCCCCATTGTTGTCCCTTATAGGAGTTTTACTAACTATTAAAATAACGGAATTAACTCACGTAAATTATTCTTTATTCGTAGAATTTTCATCTGAGTATCACAGGCATCATCAGTACATATACAAGGCTAATTAAACAACTGTTATATTCACAAAGCGACACCTAAGTAGCTAAGGTTAAATTTCCTAAATTTATTTAATTATTTTTTTAATCATTTAGTTATTTAATTATTAAATAATAATTATTTAATTATTCAATTATACTAATTTAATTTTTTTTAATAAATATATATATGTGTATACAATTATATGTTAGGAGAGATTTTCTGCTTTATAAAGTACTATCTCCCATGTTTCTTTGTATAGCCATTCCATTAACCAACTAACTTTTGTGAATGACTTTTGTCTTGTTCCACTTAACTCTATGTCTGGTGTTGATGGCATGTTCTGCAATTCTAGACTGTTCGGGTTCAAGGTACTGGATGTACGACTGGTGTTCTTCTAACCGGACCTGAGCAGATCTTCCTGTTTGTCCGAAATATGATAATCCACACGAGCAGGGAATCTGGTAGACACCTGGATAGTTGAGATGTGGGAGCTTGTCTTTTGGAGACATTAGGAATGTAGAGATTTTTCTGATGGGTCGAAAATTCACACAGATATTTAGTGGTTTTAGCACCTTAGCTATGCATTCACTAACTCTGTGTACATAGGGGATAAGTATACGTGTAGGTTCTTCTGTACTTGAAGAGGATGCTGGAGTCGTGGTCCAGCATCCGACTACTAAAGTGTTAAAACTAAGGTGCTAAAACCACTAAATATCTGTGTGGCTTTTTGACCCATCAGAAAAATCTCCACATTCCTAATGTCTCCAAAGGACAAGCTCCCACATCTCAGCTATCCAGGTGTCTACCAGGTTCCCTGTTCGTGTGGATTATCATATTTCGGACAAACAGAAAGATCTGCTCAGGTCCAGTTAAAAGAACACCAGTCGTACATCCAGTACCTTGAACCCGAACAGTCTGGAATTACTGAACATGCCATCAACACCAGACATAGAGTTAAGTGGAACAAGACAAAAGTCATTCACAAAAGTCGGTTCCTAATGGAACGGCTACACAAAGAAACATGTGAAACATTACTTCACTCCCCTAACCTAAACAGATCCGATGATCTACGTCTTTCCCCCTTGTGGGAGATAGTACTTTATAAAGCATCAAATCTTTCCTAACATATAATTGTATACACATATATATATTTATTAAAATAAATAAATAAATAAAATAAAATAATTTTTTAATTATTATAATTGAATGATTAAATAATTATTATTTAATAATTAAATAATTAAATTTAAATAATTAAAAAAAATTAAATAATAATAATTAAATAAATTTAGGAAATTTATCCTTAGCTACTTAGGTGGCGCTTTGTGAATATAACAATTATTGTTTAATTAGCCTTGTACCTGTACTGATGATGCCTGTGATACTTAGAAAATTCTACGAATAAAGAATAATTTATGAGAGTTAATTCCGTTATTATAATAGTTAGTAATATGTGTACTCGCAGTATTTCCTTACTGAAACTTATAAAGGAGTATCATAATCCTATCCACCCAGTCCTGAATTGTCTTTCACCAATTTCTCCAATACCTAACCACTACTTGTGAAATGCTGATTGGCCTATAATTTGCTACTTCTGTCTTGGAGCCTACCTTATGCAGATATTTTTCCCTCTTTCCACTTCACAGTACTGAGGCTTAAATTAAACAGCGAAGTTGATCATTCCCTTGCACATTCTCGTAATACATGAGTCTATATACCATCCAATCCCATGACTGTGTTCATATTGAGCTTCTGCAATGTTTTAAGCATCTCCATTTCTTCAACCTCTATTCTCCCATCAGACAAAATGTCACACTGCATTGCAACATCACCACCTAGATGGTACATCCCTGCAAAATGCTAACTCAGTAATTCAACTATTTGGTTTGCTTCTGTTAACTCCTCATCATCAGCACTTTTTAAAGTCATCCTTCCATAATCATCTTCTTTTTACTTGCCACATAGCAAGAAACTCTTTCGGTTTTTTTTTTTTTTTTTGCTTCATCAGCTAGCTTTCTCTCATAATTAGCTTTTCATCTTATACATGTCGCACCCCCCCCTCCTTGTACTGCTCATGGGCATGCTGATCACTATCTTTATAATCTCTTCACAACCTTTGCTTTGTCTGCAACCCCTGCCGACTGGCCAAGACATATATACTTCCAGCAAAACTTGGATACAATGCATACTCTATTGAAAGAACATGGATAAGAAGTGCAAGTCGGCCGTCCTTTCATTACAAGGTGCAATAATCCTTTAATAATGGTGTAATGGTAAAATCCTTTAATAAGTGGGTTTAATAATAATCCTTCATGCTAAACAGAACACTTAACCTGATTAACTCGTTTTCATAGCTGTGTCTCAGTTATCTATAGCAAGAAATGCGGTTTCTTGTTCTTTATGCCGGGTGACTGCAACCTTATTCATATTAGACAGACTAAATATCTACAAATTACACATGGATAACAATAGAATAGTTAAGATGTTTAATGCTAAGCTGGAATGGAAAAGAAAAATTGGAAGACCTAAATTAAGATGGGAAGATGAAGTGATGCAAGATATTAAGGTTTTAGGAGTCAAAAATTGGGGGAGTTTGGCACTGAATAAGGAAAGCTGGCAAAAGTTTCTGAAGAAGGCCAGGGCCCACACAGGGATGTTGAACCAATGATATGATGATGATAAATACCTACAAATTATTTTTATTATTTATACTTCTCTTATTGTATATAGTTTTTAATGCCAGGACAAAATAAGATCCTGTCATACTTTTTTAACTTAAATATTGTATCTCCTTGGAAAGCCAATGTCATTATCAATTTTTTTGTTGTGTCTAATTGCTTAGTCACAATAAATAAATTGTATTTGTTCTCAGTGAACTTCAAAATATTTATTTTTGTCAAACAATTTCATAAATTAATGAAAATCAGGCTCTTACACACTGCCTCTATATGTTCCAAAGTTAGTTTTGGTTCTTTTTTTATTCATAATCATACAGTAGTATCTCGCTAATCTGAACTAATTAGTGAGTTTTTGCCCAAGAGACAACAATAACTAGTGTTTAAAACAAAAATAATCAGATTCTAATGGTACATCAATTTAATTCTGGAAATAAATGAAGTAACTCATAGAAAAAAAAAGCTACTGTGCTGTAATGTAAAACTTAAAAAGTAATATGTTTATTTTAGTAAAATATTTAGTTTGTATATATCTTTATTGTTGAGGATTTTGATTTAGTAAAATTACATAGTTCAGTACATAACTTAATTTGCGTAAAAAATATCACTTTCTTGTACACAACACACACAAAACAAAGTTTCACAAAATAACACAAAAAAGTTTTTTTTTTAATTTCTCTCTAAAAAAAAGTCACCGATTTTCTTTCGCTTCTTGGAAGCTAAACTGTTTTCAAATGCTTCTTCTCGTAGCTGCATTAGCAAAAAAACTTTGTGGAATGGCATATCATTCTGATTAGCCCATTCTATACACACATTAAAACTGTCAACTGCCTCTTCGTGTTTTACCTTTTTTTCTTTGAATTCTTTATCGTCATCATCATCATCTGCTAATTCATTCTGTAGCGTCATATTTATAATTTAAGCATCTGATTTGATTTCGAGTTCACTTTCGGTTCTACCTGTAATCCATTCTGTAACATCTGTTTGTGAAATTTCAATATTTGGATTTATATTTTTAACCAAATTATGCATGTTTTGAATTTCTGCTTTTTGTGTATCACCGTAGTTATCTTCGTAAATTCTAGAAGACTCTATGATACTCGAATTGCTTCAGGTTTGAGGATTCCCAAGCAACATCAATTGAGAATGCTACATCCTTCAAATTTATATTTTTTACTGATGTGGTAACGTCATAATTTTAGGAAATTACATTTGAAAGCAGGTCTTTACAATCTTTTAATTTAATGGATTGTATTATGTTCTGATCCACTGGTTGCAACAATGCAGTACAGTTAGTTTGGAGGCAAAATAATAGCACACAAAATAATAATATAACAAATATAATAAAAATAATAAATAAAACTTTTTTTTCTTTCAAACCGCAGTTCAGATTACTGGAGGGTTCAGACTAAAGAGGTTCGGATTAGCGAGATACCACTGTAGTTTGAAGAATACTTCGCAGATTGCATGAAGGTCCGCACTTTTATAATTTTGCTTTATAGAGAATATAAAAATCTTTATGTTAAAGATACCAAGTAATTTTATAAGCTAGGTTTTAATCCTTTTTCCAAGTAAGCAAACAGACAAGTATGTCAAGTTTGCACCTGTACGTAGTGCAAGACTGAGGCAACTCTTACAAGTAGTACAAGACTGAGGCAACTCGTGGTAAAGGTGGAGTAAGCTCCGATCACTTTCCTTAGTATTTTTCCCCTAATGCAAGGGGATGTGCTTTGCATTTTGGAAAAAGAGGCAAACAACATATAGCTGATTTTCGATCCCAAGGATAACTGCACTGCATTGTTGCAACCAATGCATCAGTAGCTAGATGGAATAGTGGCACCAATCCTGACATGTTTTGTAACAACCAATCAAAGGGGCCTCTCAGTGCTAACTAGCCGTCGTGTTTTAGGAAGATTCCCACAGTCAATACTGCCCTGTCTTTATTGAGGTGGGCCCTCAAATCCCAATTACTGAAACTACACCAATGCCACGTTGAAATTTTGCCAAGGCAAACTGGAACAGATTTTCATCGGATCCAGATAACAATGTGTGCTGGATTCCACCACCACCACCTGAATAACTACCAAAGATTTGTGAAAATAGTAATTTCTACAGGCAAAAAACACATCCCTAGCTAGAAAAGAATACATACCTGGCTGGAGCAAAACCAGCGAAGCACTTTATAATCACTTTGTGAATAGTGGACGTGTGGATGTTGCAGGTGGTCTTATTGACAGCTTAAATGAAGCTAGAAAGAACAAATGGATTGATACCATGGACAAACTGAACTTTAAACATTCAAGCAGGAAGGCATGGAGCCTCCTTAAAACGGTGGGGGAGGAAGGTAATTCCCATCACCCCAATGCAAAAGCTGCTGTTAGTACCAACTATATTGCGAATCGGATAGTGAATCTGTCCAGAGCTAAATCAGAAAAAACCCACACTTAAAAAAATAATTAGCAAGGAATTGACCAGACTTGTTCTGAAGTGACCAATCTATCAAATCCATTCACCAAAGAACTTCTAGCTACACTCCAGGGAGTGCAGCTAGAAAACTGTAAAGTGACTGGATTTGATAATATTCATCCTGAGTTTTTAAAAAACTCTGGACCAAATACAGTGGAATGGCTGACAAAATTCTTTTCTAATATTCTACAGTGGTAGATTACAGCAGAATTTAAAAAATTAAAGATAATAGCCATCCTGAAACCTGTAAAGTCTGCTGAAAAACCTGACAGCTATAGACCTATAGCACTGCTCAGTCTCTGTCTTAAGTTACTAGAAAGACTTATTTACAATAGAATTAGTACTATTATTATTGACACTCTCCCTCATGAACAGGCCGGTTTCAGACCCTGGCCCAACTGTGAAGATCAAGTTTTGGCCCTAACGACACATATAGAATCTGGTTTCAAAAATGCCTTAAAACTGGTGCAGTCTTTATAGACTTGACGCTGCATATGACACCGTATGGAGGAAAGGCATGATCTACAAGCTCCTTAAAATACTGAAATGTAAAAAAATGACCCATCTGATCAACACTATTCTATCTCATAGAACAATGCAGTAGTTCTAGATGATGATATGAGCAAGCCAAGAACACTTAACAATGGACTCCCACAAAGGGTCAGTTCTGGCCCCACTTCTTTTGAATTTGTATATTTCTGACCTTTCAAGGGCAATGTCTAGAAAATTCACATATGCTGATGATTTATGCATCACATTCCACCACCAGAACTTCTGTATTATAGAACACTAGTGACCTAGAGGAGCTAAACCACTTCTTTGAGAAGTGGCGTCTTATTCCAAGCACTACCAAGACTGAAACATGCTGTTTCCATTTGAACAATAGCATGGCACGAGACATCTTAAGAGTGCCACTAAATGGGAACATACTACCGCGCAATTTTAATCCAAAGTATCTGGACAGAACCCTCTTCTTTAATAGACATCTCTCCAATATTGCTGCCAAACTCAGAACTAGAAATAGAAATAACATACTGCATAAACTTAGTGGGACAACCTGGGGGGGGGGGGCTTGTGCTCCCACATTAACAACATCTGCTCTGGGCATCGTCTACTCCACTGCTGAATACTGCTCAGCTATCTGGCTGAACAGTGCACACATTAAATTAATTGATACTGTGTTGAATCAGACAATGCATATCATTTGTGGAACAATAAAGGACTACTCCATCATATTGGCTACCAGTTCTGAGCCACATACAACTGCCACAACTACGATGCCAAGACAACCTGATTCACGAATATAACAAAATTTGCCAGAACCCACTGCTTCCTATCAACTCAGAACTCACAGATTTACATCGCAGAGGCTTAAGTCAAGATGCCCACCTATTATAACGGCACAACAACTTGTCACTGAGGGCTATGATGCAACAATAGCATGGCAGATGGAATGGACTGCCAAAGCCCGAGTAATCTAGCAGACTGTCTTTTACCCAAACAGTCCTCCATCAGAGTTCGACCTACCTCCCTAAACAGAGTTTGCACCAACCATGGCAGGTGCAGAACTTCCTTATTTACTTGGGAAATAAGACCAAACTCGTCTTGTGACTGTGGTGAGGATAACCAAACTATACAACATATCACATTTGACTGTCCTCACAGAGCCTTCATGGGACCAGTATCTGACTTTATAACAGTTTACACTGATGCTGTTGACTGGTTGTCGAACTTAGTCATTTAATTTTAATTTTATGACTATTTGTATATTTTTATATGTATGACTATGTCACCTCATACACTATTGTATTCTTTAATTCATTTTGTTGTCTTGTATGTGGTTTTTGTGTATGTGTGTGGTAGCATATGCATATATTCTTCTTAGCCAAACACTAAATAATGAATAAATTCAGATATTAGGCACAATAAGAGATTAGCAACAATAATATGTAATAAAAGTAATCTGAATGTGATGGAATCTTAGCCACCATCATAAGTTTATTCTTCTTATTATTATTTATTTATTATTTTATGAATTTAAAAACTTTCACCTTTTTTCACTTAAAAGGAAGCACTTTATGACTTCTCTTTGGCATATCTGAATTCCCAGCATCACTACTCTTGCACTTTGGGGCCATTATTAAGTAAATAAACTAAAGGTTACTTGAACACAAGCACTGCAATACAGCAAAGTTGATCTGGTAACCGAGAATAGCACGCATTTTAAAACTTATGAATTGTCTATTACTAAAAGAAAGAGCCAATACAGCTTCATTTCGGCGATGTAAAATTACACAGGCAAAGTGGATATTAGATCCAACATTATTTCAAAGCTGAATGTTTGTAGAAACTATGAAAGTTTCGTAAGCTGACCTGAGAGCATACGAGAATACAATCCTCAGAATCACCGATTGCCTTAGCTTGCACTACTTAAGTAGTGCAACTCGGTGATTCTGAGGATTGTATTCTCGTATGCTCTCAGGTCAGCTTACGAAACTTTCATAGTTTCTACAAACATTCAGCTTTGAAATAATGTTGGATCTAATATCCAACTTCAAAGTAATTATAAATTGTTTATTTCTGGAATTTTCCATTTAATATTTTCAGACTGGCCTTGACCACAAATAAGGGGGGGGGGGACTACTGTACCAGAATAGTGAAAAAAAAAGTAATGTTTAAACCATGTTTATTTCAAAAAATGTTACTTGACAATATTTTTTTCCTCCCAGAATACTTTTAAAATAATTGTTTGACACAAGCTTTGAAAATTAGTGTAAAAATAATTTTCACAACATGAGGGTTGTTGGAAAAGTTTGATAAATTTCCAATAGACAGTAACACAGTTCGTTCGTTCATATCAGCGTCAGCACGTATCATCTTTTTCATAACCCCCTGGCAAAATTTTAGCCACGTGCGACACGTAGTTCTCGTTTGACAAACCTTTTGGAAAGAATGTATTTTTGAGGTTTGATAGCTCATAACACCACTTTTTTTTGGTGTAATACCACAAAATTATATATCAATGGAAAGATAATTTAATCAAAAATGTAATGCAACAAAGTTTGTTCAATTATCTGTATTCTATGAAAAGTTATAGCCAAATAACCAGAAAAAAGAAGCACAACTTGCTTAGATTGATATCAAGTAGCTTTCCTTCATTTGAATGTAGCCAATGAGCATGAGTGTTTAGAGAGCCAATCAGGTGTCATCTTGTTTTGGCAATGAGCCAATAAGGTCACAGCAGGATTCAGCTATTGATGTCGTGTATTGGAGCTGAGAGGAGGACATTTGTCAGTGTGTTATGCTATCAAGTTGGTTGGGTTTTTTTTGTGTTCTTTCATTTAGTGAGCTTGTAAAACATAATAAAATTAAAGAATGGTGCAAAGAGTTGACTGGTCACCCAGAAAGCGATGTAAAATAGTACTATTAAGTGCTATTTTACATTTATTTAACAAGGCTACAGTTATGAATTAGAAGAAAAATTGGTGGAAACTTAACCAAAGGTGGCATTTCTAAATTTGTGAAGAGGTATAAGGAAACTCGGTCACTACAGAAAGTGATGATAGAAGAATTTAGAGACTGTGCCTACGTGACAGAAGAAAATCTGGGTGTATACAAGATGAAATGGTGCAATACAACGTGAAATTGAGTGCAAAGACTATTCGGCACAGACTGCAAGAATTTGGTCTAAATGCTAGAATTCCAATAAAAAAGCCATTTTTATCTCTCAAACAAAGGTTGAAAAGATTAAACTGGACTAAAACCCATGTTAACTGGACAGCAGAACAATGGGACAGTGTTATTTGGAGTCATGAGACCAAAATCTCCCTGTTTGGTAGTGATGACATAAAATACGTAAGGAGAAGAATCGCATCCTGATTGCATTACACCTACCGTGAAACATCCACTTAGTGTTATGATCTGGGGTTGTATGACATCAAAAGGTGTGGACAGAATTTGCATGATTAATGGGAATATAAATGTCCAAAAATGCACAAATGAAATACTTCAGCCCAAACTGAAGCCTTCCGCACATGATCTTTTTTCCAAGATAATGAAGCATTTATATCTCAACAGGATTCAGCTCCATGTCATGTCGCTGCTTTGTGCAAAAAGTGGTTTCAGGATAATCATATTCCACAGCTGGAATGGCCTGGGAACAGCCCAGACCTTAAACCAATCGAAAATCTATGGAGCCGACTAAAGAAACTTGTCAGAAGCAACCCACCAATAAAACCCAATTAATAGAAGCAATAATTCAATCTTGGTTTCACATTATAACAACTGCAGAAGTAAAAAATTTGGTTCACTCCATGGGAAGGCATTGTAAGGCCGTAATTAATGCTAAAGGTTACCCAACTAAGTATTAACTCACATTGTGAGAATTTTTGTATATCTCATTTTTTCTGTGTTTCACTTTTCTTCTTTATAACTGCTGTTCTAATAAAAAAGTCCTTCATAAAAGTTATTGCATTACATTCTAGATTAAATTATCTTTCCATTGATATATAATTTTATGGTATTACTCCTAAAAAAGTGGTGTTATGAGCCATCAAACCTCAGAAATACACTTTTTCCAAAAGGTTTTCACAATTTTGGCCAATAGTGTAATTGTATCTTTCTGATGCTTTCTTCAAACACCCCTTGATCACTCACTCCCATGCACCACCAATATCTCTACCCCTCCAAATTCTTATACTATTGAACTGCTGAAAGCTGTCTCCTCAGCTTGTTATAATCACTTGGTTTGTAATTCCACATATATTATCCTTTCTTAAGAGAAAATTCTTCATGTATGGCAATCTCCCAAGTCAAGAATACATGATCATTTTCCCCAAGTGGAGACAGTGGAACTAGATTGGTTACTATTAAGTTCTCTGATGCTAAACTCAGATCCAGCACTTTCAAACCTCATGTCCCCCTCACTGACATTCTGCTCAAGGCAATTATCTTTCAGCAGGTGTATAAATTCCATTTCCTTCTCTCCCTGTTACCATTTTTCCTTCTAACCTATGTCCTCGTGAAATCCCCCATTATAATTACTTAACCAAACCTCATCATGTTAATTTGCTGATGAATGTCATTCGCAGCTGGATTATAGCTACAACCAATTATATATTTCTGCCCTCTGCATCCATGCTCCCCCCCACCCTTTGGCTTCAATTCATCTGCTATGATGAGCAGAACTCCTCCACCAACCTGTTTCTTCTCTCTGAATCATTCTCATTCTATTCCTATGATTATATCATCCTTGGTCAACCAAGTCTCACTAATACCTATAGCTTCTAACAACGTTGAGCTAACCAATGCCAAACACTCCTCATCCTAAATTCGAATACTTCTGGCATTAGTATACAGTCAGTCACAAATATACAACCTTAAAAACAGTGTTATTAGAAAAACTAAGAATTTGAGAAATGATACATTTGTTACAGTAAAAGATTAAATATATACAGAGGTGTTTGTCTAGGAAAAAGAGAAAATATTAAGCTGATATACAAGAAATATGTTTTTTTAATGAAAATTTTAATGAAAAGTCAGCATAAAAAGGAAAGACATTTCTAATTGTCTTTTCTTTGTATGTTGACTTTTGTATGTCACAAAAGTCTGCAAACAAAGGAAAGACAATTAGAAATGTGAATGATTCATACCTCTGGAAAATAAACTAATATCATATAGGCCATCCTTTGGAATCAATCACTGCTTATAATCTCCTGGGCATAAACAGCACTAGAGATTCTGTGGTATCCGGTGTAATTTCAGAACATGTGCACTAATGCTTCCTTCAACAATTCCCGATCAGAGATAGTGCATTTTCAAACTCTTCTCTCAAGCTCATCCCATAGGTGTTCAATTGGATTTAAGTCCAGTGACTGGGAGAGGTGAATGGGCTGCTCAGGTACCTTATAAAGCAGACACTCCTTAATAATCTCAGCTGCATGCTTAGGATCATCATCCAGCTGAAAGACCCATTGGCTTCCTGGCCTGCAATATCTTCAAGTATTGTAGGTGGTGCATTGTACCCTCAATAAAAACTAATTTTCCAACTCCAGCTGCTGCCACAGATCCCCAAACTATTAAATTGTTTCCACCATGCTTGTGGGAACCAAATTTTCAGGTTTCATTTCTTCATTTTTCCATTACCAAATCTTTCCATGACTGTTAGATCCAAAAATATTGTACTTGCTTTCATCAGTAAATAGGACTGTTTTTCCAAAAATCCAAGTCTTTGTTGATATATTCTTCAGCAAGGTTGAGTCTTTTTATCATTTGTTGAGGTTATTAGAGGCTTTCTTCTGAAAACACTACTATTAAATCCTTTAGAACGAACAGTCGTCGTTGCAATATATTCTGTTAATTTTGGAACAGATATTTTCAGATTTGACTCAACTCCTTCATTTCAACTCAAGCTCATAATTTCTAATAACCGTTTGGACACTTGAACAGCTTTTACCAAAAAATGTCTGAAATCTCACAGTACGATTTTTTTTTTTTTTCATTTCGCAGCTGTATTATCACATTTCTCATGCCCAGAGAAATCTCTTTATGTGGAGTCATTTTAACTGCAACACTAAAAAAAAACTTCATACACACACAAGATTAACTTTTCAGCAGTGTGATGCAATGCCATTTCCTGATTGCTTAAATAAGAATGTGTTCATATGACTAAACAAAAATACATGTGTTGTATGCAGATTTTTGTGATGTGATTTTCGAAGTTTGAATTTTTTTTTTTTTTCTCAAAGGAAGGTTCCCCAAAGAGTCACATTTTCTGTAGGTTGCCTGGACCTCTGCTCACCTGCATTCCCCCCAGACATTCTAGTTTCCCTTACATTACACTTTAGAACCTGCATTGAACAACACTTTTATCAAGACTCCTGACCAAATCTATTCAAATACAAGTCATCTACCTTGTACATATCTTTCCTTCCATCAAACTCACTCCTCACATCCAGAAACTCCATACCATTCCTCCTGCACAATCTGCAAACTCATTCACAATCATTACTCTCCGTCTCAGCTTACCTCTATCATACATTGGCAACAGACAACTTTTACTTTCTCACTCTTCTTTTTTGCATGCACCAGCAACTCTTTCATATCTTCTTGAATACCACACTTCTCACCTGCTAAGAAGTGTGGTATGCAAGAAGATAAGAAGATATGAAAGAGTTGCATACCACACTTCTCACCTGCTAAATCATATGTACCAACCAAAATAAAGATTTCTTTCATCTACACTCTTCACATCATCACTAACATCCTTAATCTTAACACCACGAAAACATGATTTCATCACACTCTCCTTAAGCACTCAATGAACCACCATACAAAATCCAATCCTTATTCTTATGTGCTCGCTCATTCATATTCTGTTTTCTCTCCCACTGAATCTTCCTCTTCTATCACTTCTGTAATACCATCCATCAGGTCTCTCTCCAACCTCTCAACTCACATTTTGTTCTGTGGAGAACTCCACTAAGTGCATTATTCTCTTCACACTTCTGACATTCATTCATGAAACACAACAAACATGTTCTCCTCCCATAAATCCCTTGGTTTGCAAAATGCATAAATTTTGTATACACCGCAGCAAACTAAAACACACATTAAAACTGCCAGTCATTGATCTGCACATCAGTGCAATGACTCACAATACATGTACAAAAAAAAGCAAAAATAAAAACTCTGCTAAATCTACTAATGCCTTTTATTCCTCTATAGAGATAGGAGAGGCTGCTTTAGCCCTATCCAACTTTTCTCCATCAGTAGCTAATCAGAGATAGTTGGCGCAAAACTATTACTAATTATACAGATCATCCGATGAAGAGGCAGCTGACAAATGCCACCATCTCGTGATCCATAATCCTAGCACTATATTTTGCTGACTGAAATGTTTTAGGGTTGATTTTCTTGAGTTTATGGGGCAAAAAAAAAAAAAATGTTTCTGGGGGGGGACCTGCTTCCCTGTGCCAGAGATTTTCTAACTCGGGAACCGATCAAAAAAAGGTTTAGAAAAGGTTCCACTAGTCAGTGATTAGAATTGTACTAAGGTCACTATTGTTCGAACAATCTAGCACTGTAGATACACACGTTACTTCCAATGAGCTACACAGGCTCTAAAAAATAAATAAAATAAAACATTTGAAAACTGCAAAAGTTAAAAACGCTACCCTTACAGTTAATCAAACAAACACAACAATACAAAAAGAGTGACTTAATTATCTCTAAATATTAACAAAATAACTCCTTTCGGCACCCAAAAATCACCTTCCACCCTCTTGCAGAAATAGAGAAAAAAAAAAGTTTCAAAATTTACAAGAGCTTATGAGAATATAACCTTTGGTATGGGAGTTTCTTAGTTTGTTTACCTAAAAGATGCAAGCTCTGATCTGACAGCCTTTCCTCATCAAAGACGGGGGGGGAGACAAAACACCTCACAATATGCCGGCCTGGTTGGTCGAGTGGTTAGTGTAGCTGCTCTCCAGCCAAGACTGCAGGTTTGAATCGCACCATAGGCATGGATGTTTGCGATTGTCTGTGAAAATACTAGTGGTGGGCAGTAGGTGCCGTTGATGTTGTTGCAGTTCATTGTAGTTGGTGAATTGAGTGGTGGAGACAGTTGTAGAGTAGGTGTCACATAATAATAATAATAATAATAATACAGATCAATTCTATGTCAGAAAGTTCAAATGAAGCCTTTTGGCTCTATACTTCAGTAACTAATTATGAATTTTTCTTTCTGACATAAGATTGCTATGGTACTAAGAGGGGGTTCTGCTTCCCCCCCCCCCTCCCTGTTTCTATCTGGTCCTTTCAAGTAGTGCAAGTCAAGGCATCTGCAATGCTTAAAATTAAATTCTCATAAGCTCGGTGGTAAATTTTGAACCTTTTTAAAGTTTCATAATTTAAAGTCAAATTTAGAAAGACTATGGAAGGGATCCATAACATCCTCCATTTTTACATATTAAAACTGGCTACTAGTAGCGATTTTTTTTTCCTTTTCACCTGTTTAACAAAACCACCTGATAAGAGTAATACCGTAAAAGAACTGATTCAAAGCAGTTAAGTGTAACAAAAATGTCTATTATATGTGGAGGTTTCTGTCATATTAATCATAGTTATATTATTATATTTAAAGGAAACACAAACAGATGTATAAAATAGAAAATAACATTTATTGCTGCTGTTGAAGTTTCATTACTTCATAATAAAATTTTAATAATCTAATAATTAAACTTAATACAAATTTTAGCTTGCATAATATTTTTATTAGCATAGAATTTTCACCCCAGTATCAAGAACATCAGTATGGCTTTCAAATTAACTAGAATAGAAACCAAAAGATTCAACAATGAAAATGTGTGTGCTACACATACATGATAGTGACACAGTACAAATATGTTGTTATATGTCATCCATGAGGGGTGAAATCCAAGCCACACCTCCATGCGGCACCCCCTGGGAAATACTGGTAGGCCACCCCTCCACCAGTAGGCAAATGGTCCCAATTGGCCCTAATATGCTGATGAAGTATATTAGGGCCAATCACCCGATATGTGATTAACTTTAGATAACGAAAAGAAACAATCCAAAACGAAACCACAGAACACACTTCAATCCTCCCCTATGGTGGCTGGAGGTCAAAGCCCACAGGGAAGCCTTCAGCCTGATGAAGGAAAGAGGCGCTCTAAACACTATTTCTGGAAGAAACCAATAATCATCTCAACATATAATGTTCACGCCTCCTAATATGTGAAAAATTTCATGAACTTTGCAGGGGGAGCAGATTTGCATACAGGAGCATCAATGGAAAACCCACCTGGCATTCAATGAAATCAGGTCCCATAATCATAAATGGACCTCTGTGTACTCATAAATGGACCTTTGTGTACTGCAGATCAATGTGGAAATGGCGGAGTCGGAATCCTGGTAAACAACAGTCTAGAAAAAATTCTAATAGAAAGTGTTTCAAAAAGAATAACAACCATTACAATAAACGCAAACCCAAAAATAACAATTACATGTGCATATGCACCTACAGAAGCAGCAGAGGATAAAGACAAACAAACCTATCAAAACCTAGTCGACTACATTATCAAAATACCTGCACATAATTGGAGGGGACTTCAATGCACAAATCGGAAAAGATGTAGCTGGAAACACAAAAAACATAGGACAATATACCTACCATGACTCAACCAATGGAAACGGCCATCTTCTTGTGGACTTTTGCAACTCTCAGAACTTGATATCTCTTCAATCAAAATTCCCAAATAAATTAGAAAATGGATCTGGCAATATCCCAATGGAACTAAGGCTCGAATTGATCATATCTTAATAAATGGCAAATGGATAAGGTCAGCCCAAAACTATAGAGCATACAACAGCATAGAATTAAACTGATCATAGAATTGTAAGTGTACGATTAAAGCTATTACTAAGAGCATCTAAATCGCAGAAAAAACACCTCAGATACAATTGAAAAGAATGAAATGACTCTAGCAAGGCAAATCAATTCCAGCAACCCACAAAGTACATCCACCAACAAGCAGTATCGAATGATAACGCAGACAACATATTATTATTACGAGCAACTCCAAGGAGTCCTTAGACTCATTGAGGAAGGCCCTAAACATCATGTCAACAACTATTCAGCTTCCACACAGTATCTATCATACCTTGCCTTGAACCCACTCACAGTCATGACACCCACAACAGACTCTGGCAACTTATTCCACTGATTCACCACTCTCCATGCAAAGAACCTAGTTCTAACACCTTTGCTAACCACACTCTTGCCCAGTTTCCATGGATGGCCCCTAGTCCTCCCACCACCAGACCTGTTCTGAAAAATATCCTCTGAATTAATCTTATAGAAACCTTTCAGTAATTTGAATGTCTCAATCATATCACCCCTCTTCCGCCTATCAACCAATGTATGCAACCCACAAATCTTCAACCTGTTCTCATAAGGTTCATTCCATAGACCTGCTATATTTAGAGCAATAGCTAGGGTCATTCATCAAGCAGCCACCCAAACATTTCTTCAATCAAACACAAAAAGTGTAGATAAAGACTGGGTAACCAAAGAAACAAACTCACTGATTGACAAGTGCAATAAAATAAAATGCAAAGTAAAAACCCAAGACTCCCTTCAATATAAAAATGAACTAAAGCAATTAAACCCAGTGGTATATGAAGCTCTCTCAAAAGATAAAGCAGCCTACATCCAGAACATCTGTCAAGAGCTAGAAAATTGTCGAAAATTGCACAGAACAAGAAAAACTTACAAAATGGCGAAGTCCCTGAGCACAGCAGAAAGAAAACCCAGAGTATTGAGAATCAAGAAAAAAAGATGGAACCTTGTTTGAAAACAAGACCGAAGAACTTGATGAATGGAAAGCACACTTCCAAACTCTTCTAAACACGCCAACCCCAAACATTGATTTCATCTCAAAAAAAAACCATAGTACCAGAAACTCTTAGCATCAACTGCGACGATTTCACCATGCAGGAGTTCACAATGGCCCTTGAACAACAAAAAGCAGGAAAATCACCAGGAGCAGATGGCATCACAGTTGAGGCTTTAAAGCACTGCTCTACAGTCAAACAACTTCTACACATATATAACTTTGCACTTTCCTCTGGGAAAGTTCCTGAACAGTGGAAAGAGGGTCTAATAATACCAATTTCAAAAAAGGGTAACCTGAACAAACCTGAAAACTACAGAGGAATCACACTCCTCTCTACTCCACTAAAAATCTAAAACAGAATGATATTAAATAGAATTGAACCACATATAACTCCATTACTTCGTAGAAACAAGCTGGATTCCTCAAAAAACATGGTACTCTAGAACACATTCACTGCATCAGAAGACTAATAGAAGGTCCAAAGGACAAGAATCTACCATTGCTTTTGAACTTTATTGACTTTACAAGCATTTGATTCTGTTGACAGGGAACGACTATGGGAAACACTCAAACTTTATGGCATTCCACCTAAGTTTATCAGGGTAATCAAGGCACCCTACCAGGGATATCAAGCCACAGTACTAGTTAATGGAGACAAAACAGACAGTTTTCCAATCACCACAGGAGTCCTACAGGGAGATACTCTGGCCCCATATCTCTTCATAACAGTGATTGACTATGATTCTTGTTTAGGTTTTCAGTTTTATGGGCGACTGTAGCTGCTTCCTTGAAGGTTCTTGATAACTACCATTCAAGAACCTTCAAGGAAGAAGCTACAGTCACCCGTAAAACTGAAAACCTAAACAAGAATCAAGGTCTAACCTTACCAGAAATTTGGAAAGCTTTAATCAGTGATTGACTATATTTTTAAATTAATGCAAGTTAAATCTGGAATCCTTATCAAAGATCCGTATATGCAGATGCACCTTGAAGACCTGAGCTTTGCAGATGATACAGTCCTCATTGACTCCAACATTACAGATGCCCAAAACCACTTCAACAGCCTTAGGAGAACCGCAGAAATATTTGGACTAAAAATAAACTCCAAAAAAACAAAGATATTAAAACATCAGATAGATGGGCACATCTATAGAAATCAAAATGATCACCTTGAAGAAGAAGAAGACTTTGTATACCTTGGATCACGCATCTCAGATTCCTTAACAGACATTAAAACAAGAAAACAGAACCTGCAGTTCCACAAAAGTCTTAATGAAGTATGGAAGTCGAACCTCATCTCAAAGGAGATGAAGATTTGTCTTTACAAGTGCACCAGCCAGTCTATCTTTCTGTATGGCTCCCAGATCTGGAACATCTCAACAAAAGCAGCAACCAATATTAGAAATAGCTTTGGAATTACTTGTCTAAGAAATATCCTGGATTACTCCTGGAGAGACCACATTCCCAACTCTACTATATTAGATGAAACCCAGCAAGATCCTCCAATCAGCACTGTTCAAAGAAACCAAATAAAATGGCTCAGCCACCAACTCAGACATCTACCCTCTGTACCCTTTGATGCTCTGGTCCTTTACGCCCCTACAGATGGAAAAAGAAAAAGAGGCAGATCCCGAACTCCATATTGGAAATACATCAGCAAAATTCTCCCCGTTTCCCTCCCAACTCTCTGCATCAGAGATCTGTCAATTAGCATATGACAAAGAAGCCTGGTTTTCCTTCACGTCATAACAACCTCCAAGTCCTATCTTAGTGTACACAGACTACTTATTTGTTTTGATTGGTTTCCCTGTTTATAATTGTAAAATTATAAATAAATGATGAATGTCATCCAGTCGTTTTTGACTCTTGGTGATCTTGTGAACAAAAGTTCCATCTCACTCTGTCTCTTGTCCTTTCTTTCAGCAGTAAGTTTTTTTATGTTGTCAACCCAACTCCTTTGTGGTCTTCCACTTCTTCTTATTCCCTCAATCTTCCCCAACATAACTGCCTTTTCCAATGATTCATCAGCTTGCATATGTCAAAAGTACACCAATTTCTGTTTAGTGAACATTGCCTCTAAGGAGATTGTCTTTGTACTCTCTAAAACCTTCTTATTGGTCATTTTTGCAGTCCATGGGATTATTAAGTCTCCTCCACATCTATAATTCAAATGGGTCAATTTGCTTTCTGTCTTTCTTAATAATCCAGCTGTCACATTCATACATCACTACTGGAAATACCACTGCTTTGGCAATTCTAACTTTCATGGCCTTACTCACACCCCTATCTTTCATAATTTTTTCAGGTTTAACATAGCTTTTTTTTCTCCGTGAATACCCTTTTAATTTCATCTTCGCATTTGCCATCATTTCTGATTCCAGACCCCAGTAAATCATAAACTTGCAACGATTTCTATTTTATCTCCCTCCATTGAGGTTAGGTGTAGAGACAGTTCTAGGTGTCCTCCCGTGATGAGTCTTCAGACTCCTTGGAGGTATCAGGAATAATAATAATGAATAATAATAATTATAATTCATTTAAATTGCCAGAAGCCATCACTTTTGTTTTACTGATGTTTAAATTAAACCTGGCTTTGTAGCTTTCTCTCTTAACCAATAAAATCAACTGCTCCAGATCTTCCTTAGTTTCTGCTGAGGATTTTATCATCTGAATATCTTAAGTTATTAATTCTTCTGCCACCAATCTTAATTCCAGATGGATCTTTGTCAATTTAGCCATTCTCATAACAGAATTCACTTTAAATATTAAAAAGATAGGTCAATAGTATACAAAATCCTATAGCATCCCTTTTTCCACTTGAACACTGTTTCTCCAAAAACTGTTTTTTCCAGAGCTTCTTGGTTGTCATATAGCTTCTTATCAAGAGAATTAGATGCCCAGCTATTCCCACTGATCTCATTACAATCCACAGTCGGTTGTGATCAACACAATCAAAAGTGTTCTTATAATGAGTAAAACAGATGAATACTTCATTCCAATCCATAAATATATGTTAAGGTTCTAATAAAATAACTTTAACAAGAAATCATTAATTTTTTAAAAAAATGAATTCCAGAATTTGTGAAGACAAATTATCTACCATAAAAGGGATAATTTCAGACCAACACTTCTGTTTAAATTTGGATGATGTAACAAGGTTTCACAATTTTCCTTATATAAATATTCCATGAGATAATTACTTTTATGGAAACCTTAATCTTCCAAAGCAGGGGTCGGCAACCTTTTCAGGATCAGGGGCCACATTCAATTTTTATTTTTAGTAATCAGGCCACAAGCGTTTAAGAGAAAATAGTGAGTAAAAAAAATACTTAAGTTATCAATTTTTATTATATCAATCTTAAAAACAGAAATTTTTAAAATACGAGATATGAAACAAGCATGAAAATGAAACTCGATGAAAATTATTATCACGTAAAAACAATGTAACAGAGTTTATGCATCACAATATGTGTGTTTCCCTATGTGACTTTTGTGATTGTTTTCCTTTAGCCAGATTATCTATATCTACTTTATAAGCTGAGGTGCAAATTCGAATTGAAGCATGCAAATGTTCATCAGTCAGTCGAAAAGAAAATTTATTTTTTCTAAAACTCATAGCAGAAAATGCTGTTCGCAAATGTATGTGCTTCCAAATGCAACTATCACCTTCTTTGCAATACTAATAAAAAAAAAAAAAATCAGCTAACATCTTTTTATTCCCGTATATATAGGGAGTAGGCGAGGCCATTTTTAGCCCTATCCAACTTTTGGAGACTGAGTGGGCAGTTCAATCTCCACTGGTACCCAATCAGAGATAGCTGGCCCAAGGCTATCACTAATTAAGTGGCACGCAGTGAAGAGTGGCGGCTCAACAAGTGCTGCCATCTCGTGGTCCCTAACACTCATATTTAATGTCTGAAATAATGTGGGTTCTATGGTCGATTTTCTTGAGTTTTACGGGATGAAAAACCCGAGTTTCCAGGAGAAAAAAACCCTTGCCCATGGCAGAGATCAACCAACTCAGGAACAGGTTGAAAAAAGGCTTAGAAAAATTTCCTCTAGTCGCCGACTAGACTCGAAATCAAGTCTTCCTTCGTGTGGCCAAGCGCCGTGGTGTGCAAACACCACATCCACTGAGCTACACAGGCTATCCTGCGATATTATTAATCCTTCAAATTTTTTTTGGTAAGCATCGATAAAATTTTTGGATATTTTCTAACGAAAATGTGTTCTTTAATGTTTCATTATGTTGTAATTCCAAAACTTTCATCTGTAGTTGGTTTGGTACATCATCAATGCAAACATTAAAAGAGTTCAAAAATAATCGCATTTCAATGCTATTTTTTATGAAAATCTACAAATCTTGTTGAAAATTCCATTTGTAAATCTTCAATGATACCGATAAAAGTTTTCTTTTGTATTTATCATCCAACTGTAGATGCAGATTTGCAACAAATATAATGATGTAGATTTTCTTCCATCATATGTTTCTTCAACAGACATACTTTGCCTTCAAAAACTTTTATGTCAGAAAAAAGTTCTGCTAGTAATTTACCTTGGCCCTGCAGGTTCAAATTAATTCCCCTTTGTCTTATGACAAATAAGACAAAGGGGCTTACCCCCCATTTTCAATAAAAAGTACTTGCTGTTCCATTCATCATACCTTCTTCCTTCATCTGCAATTTTACGTTTTCTTGAACCCATTTTTGAAATTATTTTTAAAAAATATATAAGACAGACAAGGGAACTCGACTGCAAAAGTGCGCCAAAATATCGGTTGTTGCCAGGTGAAGTCACTTTTGTTATCCCCACTCATGATGACTCACACGGTTGACTTGCTCCAAGAAGTTGCAGGGCTATATCACAAAGTATCAGTATCAAATTATTTTTAATTTATTATTCATATTATAAAATGTATTATTTAAATAAGTCAACGTATTATTTATTATTATTTAAATAATTATTTAAATAACTATTTAAATGTATTATTTAAATAGGTCACATGCCATGTAAGTATTGTCAACCTTTTATGGGCCGCCAAAAATACACGTTCAGGCCGCATGCGGCCCACGGGCCACAGTTGCCGACCCCTGTTGCAAAGGATTCAATGTCTGGTGGAGATAGCATGTTGTGCAAGTCCTGACTGTTCAGGCTCATGGAATTTAATGTCATCCATATGTTCATCATGATGCATAGCCACTGATCTACCTGTCTGGACAAAATATGATAAACCACACCAGCAAGGAATTCAATTCACTCCAGGGTGGGCCTAAGGCAGAAGAAAAGTAGAAATCTTGTTGATAGGACAAAAGGACACTTCTAGGCCATCAGATCTAAACAGTTTGACTATACCTTCAGAGACACCTTTAACATAAGGAATGGTAACAGAGTGGACCACCTCTGTATCACCATCACAATGAGACGTGACGACAAAGAAAATCTATAACTAATCAATGATTTTGTTGATATAAGATTCAGTAAGCCATTAACAAGGAAGCTGAACTTGATGCAATTTATTTCCTGAGAGCTTGAATGTAAATTGTAATAAATTTAGTTTAATCCTTTATCCAAGTGTGAGCAAACAAAGTTTGCACCTGAAAGTATCTTCAGGACTGGGGTAAGGTGGTACAACACTGGGCAACTCGTTGCAAAGGTGGAACAAGCTCACAACACTCCTATCTCAGTATCTCCCATAATGCAAAGCACATCTCCTTGCAGATATGTATAATGTTATGCATTAAGGGAAGGGCCACTACCCAGACTAGTTTCGACCTTTATTGAGGTCTCTTCAGTGGGAGCCAGGCCCGAGTGGAGATACCAGGCAGAAGCATTAGCAAGGTCATCTCTACTTATAGGAGTTGTCAAACGGTGTGCCACCTTTTTATTAAATTAATCTGGATTTAGAGAAAGATGTTGAAAGTTTATTTTTCACTTGGTTAGACTATAATAAATTTAGTTTAATCCTTTATCCAAGTGTTTGCTCACACTTGGATAAAGGATTAAACTAAATTTATTATAGTCTAACCAAGTGAAAAATAAGCTTTCAAAATGTAAATTGTGATATGGGTTTCCTTGAAAAACTAAGAAATGAAGGCTACCATTTGGTTGACAAAATGAAAGGAGATCCAAAAAGTCAATCCAATTGTTCTCTTCTATCTTAAAAGTGAACTGGATACAATGGTGAAAACTATTCGTCATATTGACAAACTATTGTAGATTTGCAAGGGAACCATGCCAAACTGAAAGGATATATTATCTACATGTCTATACCACAATGACGGTTTAGGAAAGACACTGTTCAGTATCTGTTGTTCAAACCATTCCGTGAAGTAGTTAACCACTAACGTGCCCTCAATTTGTTGATAAAGATTATTCTGGCATGTGAATTAGCCAGAGTGAATGACAAAGTCAATATCTGCAGGAAAGTTTTGCTTGAGAAAGTTAAGTATTCCATCTAAGAGAACATTTGTGAATAAAGAACACTATCAAAGCTGAAAAGAAGACTGTTTTCAGCTCTGTAAGTGAAGCACCTGTCCTGTTTATCTTAACACCCTTACCGGCCGAGGTGGATGAAATAGTGAAACCAAATTGTACTTCTTATCCATGTTATTCAATAGGTGTTATTACAGAATCATATCCAGATTTAGCTGGACATATATACATACATCCTGGCCAGTTGCAGGGTTAATAATCTAATAGCCTGTACATAAATTTTATGAGCTTTGGGAGACTGAAAAGTTTCTTTTAACCTCCAACAGGTTTAAAGAAACAAGATTTCTACTTTTCTAGGCTCTGCAAAAGATAAACTCCAGCTTTGGCCCACCATGGAATGTATCAAATTCCTTGCCGGTGTAGGTAATTCATATTTAGGCCAAACAGGTAGGTCAGTGGCTGTGCATTAAGATGAACATCTAGATGACATTATATTCCATGAGCCAGAACAGTAAAAACTTGCAGAAAATGTTATCTCCACCATACATTAAATTCTTTTGGAAAAAGATGAAGGTCCTAAAAGTAATTATCTCATGGAAGACTTATACACTATCTGATCAAAAGTATCCAGACACATCTCTGTAATTCATAAACTGATGTCTAGATGTCATTACAATCTCACTTACCAGTATAAAAGGATGCATGGAGCTGTGTGTGTTGTTCAGTGATAAGAAGTACAAGAAGAATGGGTAGGTCAACAGAGCTCAATGACTTTGAACGTGGACTAGTTGCCACATCAGTAAGAAATCTGTTAGAGACATTTCAACCCTCCTCAAGTTGTCCAAGTCAACAGTTGGCAACGTGATTGTGAAGCGGAAATGTGAAGGCACAACCACAACAAAACCACGGTCGGGTAGACTGCGTTTAATGAAAGACAGGGACCGTTGAGCATTCAAGAAGGTGGTTCATGAAAATCGCCAGACACAGAGTGAAACAATCACCCAGGAGTTCCGCAGTACTACTAATTGTCCAGCCAGCACCATGACTGTGTCAAGAGTAAAGAGGAATGGGGTTCCATGGTCGAGCAGCTGCCCATAAACCAAACATTTCTCCTGCAAATGCTAAGTGCTGCCTGCAGTGATGTAAAGAGCAACACCACTGGACAGTGGACTTAGATTCGGAGTGATGAATCACGCTTTACCATGTGGCAGTCTGATGGGAGGGTCTGGGTGTGTTGAATGCCTGGAGAACGATTCCTGCAAACACATGTAGTGCCAACAGTAAAATTTAGAGGAGGTGGCATTGCAGTGTGAGGATGTTTTTCATGGAATGGACTTGGCCCTCTCATAACACTACACAGAAATCTAAATGCAGAAGAGTACAAGGACATTATGACCCATGGCGTATTGTCTATGGTAGAAGATCAATTCAGTGATGATTATTGTCTGTATAATGGTTTGCAGACAATAACATTCCAAATGGACTGACCAGTCCAGAGCCCTGAACTGAATCCCATAGAACACCGACTTCACTACAATCCACATAACGAACTGCTCTGGCTACAGCTCTTCAGGAAGATGGACTGCCATTCCTCCAGAGATGTTCCAACACCTTGTAGAAAGTCTCCCTGGCAGAGTTAGAGCTGTCATGGAAGTAAAAGGATGGACCCACCCCATATTAATGTCCACTACTGGAAAGCATGTCACAGGGAAAGTCTGATTAGTTTCAAGTATGTGTCCAGATACTTTTTGATCAGATAGTGTATTAAAAAATCTAAGTAACCTTGCTACATTGTCTGAATCTAAACAGAAGTGATGGACTGAAATTATCCTTTTTATGGGAAATAATTCTTCCTCACGAGTTCCAGAATTAATTTTAATTAATTATTGATCTGTTGATAAAGTTATTTTATTAGAATCTTAATGTATTTAGACTGTGTCACTCTATATCATGTACATGTAGTTCATGCAATTTCATTGTCTTTCGGTGTTTCTATTCTCGTTAATTTGAAAGTCATAATGAAGACACTCTAAACTGGAGCAAAAATTCTATGCTAATAAAAAGAAAAATCTGCATTAAGCTTTGTCATGTTATTTTAATCATCTATAATCTATATGATGCGGTACTCATTTTACTAAAATTAAATATTATAATAAATTAGGCATGCACTTTTCTGTTTAGGATTTGTAAATTTAAATTTGTCAAAGGTCTCAAATTTTGAGTTGTTTCTCCCAGGACTTGAGACAAGATAGATTAGAAAAATTTTTTGCTCAGCAAATTACTTTTCATCTGTCCAATCACATATGCTGTACAAATCCCAAATCTTCTCAACCTTAGAATACTGTTCTCACATTTAGTGTAAGGCAACTAAAACCTCTTTAAAAAAATAAACAAATAAAAAAAAAAATTGATGCTATTCAAAAAGGAGTAGGCAGGTAGGTTAACAGATGATCCCTTTCTCAAAGACTACAGACAGTCTCTAAGAGAGCTGGTTTCTGTACTATATGGCTTCTATAGATGTTTCCATGGACACTGTTCAACAGAATCCATCCATGATGTCCCACCATTTCTTCTATACTTATAGTAATACAAGCAAACAGCTGTCCAACATCCTTTTACACTTGAAGTGCTGCCTCATTGTACCTGCTAGCCCTAATCATCTTTCATTCAATCTACTTCAGTAATGTGGAACAACATTCCCAGTTAAGTATGTCCCAAGAGTACAATCACCAGTTTTTTAGGAATATCATCAAATTAGTTTGCTCCTGATGCCAGTCCACACAGGATATTTGCTCTAGTTCATACAATCTGAGTGATATGTGGGGGGAGGTTCCATTTGGCTTAAACTAAATAGTAATTATTCCAATTTCAAATTCCCTGTATACTGATGTCCTGAATCAGTGTGTGAAGATGCCATTATCAATAATAATAACAGGAGTCAATTAGACTTTCTCATTTCTTGTCTTTTTTCCATTGAATTTATGCACATTTTTATAAATTGGAACATACTACTTACTACTAGTAATGACTAGTAAATGTCCTGAAGAAAAAACTGTGATAGACATTATTATTCGCTTTCCTTTTTTTTCCAAATTTTCCCAACAAATTTCTATAACCCTGGTAATCATTTACTCTATTGGTTTAGATCTCCAACTGGATCAACTTTTTCATTGTCATTTTTCTTCTTTAATGACTCAAAAAATTCCTCCACTTCTTTAACAGAACCTTCCGTAGGACCAAAGGCACAAGCAAATCTAACTGTGCGATTCTCGATTTCAATGTTTGCCTAGATCACTACTTGAAACTGCCTGCCCTTTAAACTATGTTATTTTCATGTAAAGTGTTGAGTACTATAGCAACTCCTTTGCTCATGATCATTATGCCTGAATTCCCAATACCATCTGATATTGGTAATTCAACAGAATCTAACCTGCTTTTGATTTCTTTGTTTTGGTACCACCAATTATATGGACGTGACACTTCTACAAAAGATGCATGAAAAAGATTAAAAAGAATCAAAGTGAGTTTTAAAACAATAATCAAACTTTGGTGGCACGCTCTAGAGATAACACTGTTTCAGCAATGAAGGCATGTAGTGAAGTCATTGGAAAAGATAAAAAAATTGCAATTTGATGGTGGTCAGAAAAATTAAGAGGCATTCCTGGGGGGGGGGGGCATATTGAAAGTTCAGCACATCATGCTTTGAAACAACAGAGAAAATTCTTAGAAAGTGAAGCAGTGTACAGAAGAAACAAAAGACATTGAAAGACTGGTAAGAATACTGAACATAAATATTAGAAAGATGGCAAAATGCAATAGAGACTATTGGAGGAGGGAAAAAATGTAGGAAAGAGCAGTTTAAAGAAATCTTAGATAAAGGTGACATGAAAACTAAAGGTTCTAGTTGTCTTAAGTAAGAATACCAGATGACTGGGGTAAAACTTTCACAGCACCCAGTCTTGCTACAAATACTATTACAACTTCTGCATGAGAGCTGTCCACAGAATTGCATGAACCTGGTTTCACTAGTGGCACTGTGCACAGCCAATAATAGAAGTGCTCACAACTTCAACAGGCAAATTGTTCCTCTCACTTCTGTACAATGGTGGTGGTGATGCGAGAGAAAAATCTAGCTCCCCCTCTTTCTTAACCATACACAAACTTCCATGGATGCCTCTTTGTCCTCTCCCCACCTTCCATATAATGAAAAATTTATTGACTGATATCCTATAATGCTCTCACAAAAAAGTCTCTAAATCACTCCCTCTTTCCCCTATCTACCAGTGACTGCAGTCCACACACACTCAATCTATTGTCATAATCTACATTCCATAATCCTGATATCATCTTTGTAACTCTGAAGTTTGCAACCTTTCCATAGGTTCTTTATCCTTTTGAAACCCATGAAACCAAATCTGTGCACAGTAGCCCAGGTGCAGTCATATCAAGGTTTTGCAAAGATGCAAAATGACTTCATATCCTTACATGTCAATATTTGTTTCAACATCACAATTATCCACTGGGATGTTTTTGCAATTTTTGCTATGCGACTCTTAAACTTTGACTTCTTATCCACCATAACTCCAAGATCTCTAGTCTCATCAGTTACTGCAAGCATAATCTCACCAATATATGCTGTTGAATATATCATAACAAAGTGCATAACTTGACACTTATTAACGTTGAAATTACAGCCATTATTGTTTACCCACGTTTCCAGCCTATTCAAATCAACATGTAAATACTGTATATCAGCAGCATCTCTGGTTGACTTGCCTATCTTTCCATCATTAGCAAACAAATGTACAGCTTATATAACAATGATCGAAGGGCTGAATTCCTGAGGCACACCACTGGTCACCGTAAATCTGGCAGATGAATCCCCTCCCATATACTATTTTCTGATAACTATCTGTCAGCCATCCAATATTTTCAAGTTTATGCACCAACTTTTCATGTGATATCCTATCAGATGCCATAGCAAAGTCAAGCAGTATCATAATATATCCATTCCCTTTATCCAATTCAGCTGTAACATTGTTATAAAATGTCAGCATGTTGCTCAGACATAATCTCCCTTTAGTAATTTTCACTTTCCCAATAATACAATTATTGTTTCTGCCCATTTCTGTATTTGAGTTCTTATCAACTTTTCTAAAATCTTCACAATCACTCCAGATATGTTGATTAGACAGGTAAAGCTCAAGTTTTTAATGAAGAGGGCAAATAAAACAAGGAAATACACACACAAAGTCGGTATAGTTGGGAGTCAAATGAACAAATTTATATGGATGAGATAAATTAGTCCAAACAGAAAACTAGCTATATCTGAAAGACAGATTAGAAATAAAACAGGAGACTGGAAACCACAGATCTTTTAAAAGTTCTGGGAAAAATTAAGAGTGTGAATAAACAAACTTATTCACACTCTTAAAAGAAAAAAAGTGTGGGTAAACAAACTTATTTCTGGATTAAGTGACCATTCCACTTGAGATTATCTCTGCTCACACATTCCTGCTAAAATATCAAGTCCATTCCTAATATGTTCATTTTTAATATGATGTTCCAATTGATGCTATCTTTTCACACTAATAAGAAGAAAAAACTTTCGAGATGGGTGTTTGATGCCAGAATTCCAGGTAAAAGATAGAGGAGGACAAAGATATAGGTGGACTCATGCAGTGAGAGCCTTAAAAAAACCTAAATATAAGATATAATTTTAGGAAAATTGTCAATCGTACAGTAAAAATACTGTAAACTTGTTATGTAGTATCATGATAGTATCTTATACTCTCCTTGAAGGTACATATTAAGAATTCAATGATTAGATGCCAAATATGAAAATAACATTTTTGGAAATTTTCATGGTTTAGTTGGACTAAACTAAATATCTCTTAAATGACTTAGGGAAATTTCTTGTGAATACTTTGTGATTTATAACAATTTCATAAATGCTATTAAAAAGACACATTTACAAAAATATGCTAATACTTTAAAACTTTCTTAAAAAAATTTTCTAGAAGAAAATTATAATGTTCTATTAAAAGAAAGTGTGTGTGTGTGTGTGTGTGTGTGTGTGTGTGTGTGTGTGTGTGTGTGTGTGTGTGTGTGTGTGTGTGTATCTCCCACAAACAAAGCATATTAATAAAGATTTCTAAGAAATTTTCCATTTCCTTTTATATAAAGACAGAAAATTTTATGTGACCTCAGATACATATAACATATGGGATTAAAAGTGGCATTTCCATATATTTAAGCCCCATCAGAAATATTTTTTCCAACAAATTATAAAGGTACTTTACTTTGACTTTGTTGTTACAAAAATAATTAAAAATTACTTAAGAAGTTTGCTTTTTTTTTTCCCCTATGCATAACAAAGAAACTATTTAGATTATTATTACACAGGCATCGTCAAGGAATCAGTAAACTCATCGCAGGAGATCCAAACTATTCACACAATATCTATCATACCTCTTCTTGAGCTCATTGACAGATAAAGCACTCAACTAAATCAGGCAATGTATTCCATTCATTCACCACTCTCCAAGTGAAAAATCTAGTCCTCACACCCTTGTTGACCACAGATGCACAATAACAGATCTGCAGACACAATTAACAACAACAATAATAAAACATTAGCAAATATAGCTCTTACGAATTTTTTTTTTATTTATTTTCCAATGGGCAGGCAGCTTATTGGAGGATATTATTCTACAATTATTGTGCAGTGTGAATGTTGTATTTTAGAGCATTTTATCATTTGTTAAATTTTGCTATCATCTGCCCACACATCAACACTGCTATGTTATGAGTTATGTGACCTGTCATGAATGCGTGTGTGGTGAAGTAAATATTTTAAAAAAAATTTAAATAAATGATCAAATTTCTGAGGTTTTATCTGGGTGATAGAAACCCCACACACTTAAATTCATCCTAAACACTTTTAGTAGCAGTTATGCTTATACTAAGGTATAAATTCAGGTAATTCATGGAGTTTGTGCCATTACAATCACAGAGGTTTTAGGTTTTATGCCCTACCATCTCCAAATGGAAGGCCAGAAATAAATACCTGTATTTGTTTATTAATACCAATAATACCTCAGTCAGAATGCCTGGGATATCATCTAAATACTCATCTACGATAATGTATATGGGATAGAAAGCGATAAACGCCGCATATTATAAGGCTCTTATTATTAAGTGACACCTTCAAAGATTCATGCAGAAGATCACTTCACTCCATACAATTAAGGATCTACCTGACTACTTATATTGACATATTCAATGACATCAATATAATGAACTCAAATAATAAAAACTTATAATAACTATATACATCATGTGGCTTCAAACATTTGTAAAATCCAGTAGCATTCAAATTTCTTGTATTGACTCTCCTCTGGTATGGTAAGAACATCAATCCAAGCATCTACCCATTTCATATTTGATGGACAAAAAGGAACCTGGTAATAATAACCACCATTTTCACCTAAAAATGACTAATTTAGCACTATGTAATTTTTTCCTATTCGGAAATGTAAAAAACGTAGTTCCCTTTCAACAGGTATGTTTAAACGGTAGCCCTTAAAAGTAATGTAGGCGGTCGGCATAACAAATAAGCCTACTAGTTGAAAATAAAGTCCGTCTCATCACGATGACATTTATAAGCAAAACTTCAATAAATTCCTGAACGCATCTTTTACGAATGCACTCGCTTTAAAAATAAATAAACAAACAGAGCCATGTGCTGTTTCAGCTAGTATATATTGTGTGAATTCACCAGCTGCTACTAAGAGAACTGCTGTTGGCAAAAATTGTTTTCGAATTAAGATTAAAAATAAAAATAAAATTACAAAATTTAATGGAGAAAACTGGTTAGCACTGTTTTGATTAATATGAATAACTACGAACGAAATCGAGAGATTACTAACCATGTGAATATGTATTATATACTATTGATAACACAAGAGTTAAATTTATCAACATTATACTTGCCAAATGGCAAAGACAGGATTTCTTTTACTCATAATAATGTTTCAAAATAATCAACAAGTCAGCGTAACTAAACAAATTTAAAGCGGTAACCACAATTTGAGATGGGGGGGGGGGTAGGAAATCCAAGGTTAATACCGTGCGGCATTCATGGTGTTCAGTCTGACAGTTACAAATATTTTCCCTAAACTTACAATAAAAATTATACTCGTGAAAATAGGCGCTATGCACAGTTTAATTTAAAAAAGTATAAAGCCACTGTCACCTGATATAAGATGAAAGTACTCCAACTATTTCGAAATAAACCTAAAAGCAAACAATGTCAACATTCTATTTCTTTAGCTGAGCGTACGCAATAATTCAAAACAAATGGTCTTCAAACTTACTTTGCCATTTCTTTGGAAAGAGGTGCGTTAACTACTTTTTAGGGAATAGCTCCCCCACAGTTTCCCCGACATGTGCAAATTTTTAAAAATACATCAATAGCTGAATAATCAAGAAAAACTTTAAAACAAGCACTACCAAAACATTCTCCATTCAATCGGTCTACCTGAACATGGCGGGTACATTAATCTTCCCATGATGCTTTCTGTCTATGAACACGTGATACTTATAACGTTTCTAGTACTGAAACGAAAAACACATGTCGAGATATGTATATAAAAAATAAAGCCATAAAATTTTGTTTATGTTAATATTGTACAAAATTGTCCTTGAGAAAGAATGTTTGAAAAAATATTTTAAATTAGTCTAAATAGTTCAAAAAGATATTCTAGGCAGTTAAAAAAAAACATCATACAACTAATATCATAATCGAAAAAAAAAAAAAAACTATCATCGCGTTTCTTAACTATTTGAGAGATAAGTTAAAAATATGAGATTAAAAATCGACGTAAATATATAACTTCAATACAGTTCAATAGCCTCCGTTCCGCAATTGGAGAACGTTGCGTACATTGCGCCCTTCAATTGGAAAAGGCGTAAATTCGATTCTCGACGTTAAAATGAATCTTTATATGGGATTTTTCATTTGAAGGTGAGTTAACCGATCTCATACGGAGGTAGCAGGGCTTTTCTCCCAAAAACTGAGAATTTTTATCAAGCATACAGGAGAATCAGCCATCAGCACAGAAAATATAAAATAAAAAATGCTGTTGGTAGTGGTGATGGTCGGTAGATGGCATTGATAGTAGTTGCCTGTAGTAGGACAATAAAGTAGTAGGTAGAATGCTGAATATGTGTAGTGGATTGGAGTAGAGTACCCTCTCGCGATGAGTCCATGGAGGTGTCACGTAATACTAATAATGATAATAATAATTTGAACATATATATATGTATACACCACATATATATATGTATATGCATATACCAGTACTCTTTTCGAGATGAATGATGACGTCTATATGTTGCTTTACTGTTCAAAGGGAGACTTCATTTGAGGCTATCTGGTGTGAGACAGGGGACAATAGGACAAAATGCAATGTTGGCTACTGCTGCTGATGCATAGCATCAGCATGTTCAAAACAATGAGTACAGACTGTACCGTCGACAGGATGTAGCATAGCTTACCCTTATTAAACAGCGCCTCACGGCGCTGCTTAATAAGGGCGCTCGTTCCGCCATATTGCGGGAGACGCTGTATTACGGCAACAAGATATTCTACAAATATACCGCGTTTAGGTTGGTTTATGTGCTTATTATATTTTAATAATAAAAAAATTATAGTCATACATACTGATTAAAAATTATTTGCAAACAGCAATGACTCAAGAAATATTCGTTAGTCTAACAACTATATCGATAGAGGGGGACATAGCTTATAATGTAAATTTAGAAGAGCTAATAAACAGTTTTATTGTGCGATATCCCCGTCAAGCACACATTTAATTAATATTATTATATAATCGTTTTGCATTAATGTTTCTCTTGTAATAAAAACAAAATAGCAATTGGAGATTTTCTTATATTTTTGTCTTATAAGCCATCAGGCGCGATATTTAATTGTTTGCTTCAGGGCGAGATCTTATCTGGCGACGGTCCTGAGTACAGATCGAGCAATTTTCATGGGTGATTTCGACCATGAAGATATAGATTGGAAAGAGAAATGGCATGTGGCAAGACAGAAATGGAATTTTTACAGTTACTGGGGGATAATTTTCCTGAAGCAGCACGTGGTGGACGAAACAAGGAATTTGAATTTGTCCCATCTGCTAATAGCATCGCAAGATCTGTCTCCATAACTACAATTGCAAATCATCTTCGATACAAAAGTTATCATCCAGTCTTGTTCTGAGACACTGTCCAATATGTGGAATTCTCAGTCAAAAAGGGTAAGTAGAAATATAGAGCTGGCGATTTTGATAAAGTTAAGTGGCAGCGTGGAGCAATGCCATGGCATAAGGAGCTATATGGAACTAGAGTCAGGTAGTGCAGACAATATAGTCAGTGATTGTTTGAAAGAGGCAGTACAGCATATGCAGGGCAACAAGATAAACCGAGTGGGAACTAAACAGTACCGTTATAGAGTAGGAGCTTAAAAAGTATCATGGAGGAACTACAATCCAAAATATGATCAGCACGCTCAAGAACAATACAGAGCTTGAAATGTTAGCAGGTAAGGAACATTAAACCAGATTTCGAGATAAAATTTCCAATACAAGTTAAGGTGACTTCATAAAAATACAGAGATTTATCACTATTATGAACTAAGAGAAAGAATGATTCTGCAAGGATAACTTTAATGAATATGGATGGAGTGAAGGTGACAGGAGCAGAAGTAGTTGAGCTACTAAGCGATTACTTTATTTGGGTGTATCATACAGGTGTAGATTTATAGAGGCAAATGTGAAAATTATGGTAAACTAAATTGAAGTGCATATTGAAAATATTTTGAACAATAAAAGTGAATATAGCAGTGGGAATGGATGGTACATCAGCCCTTATGCTACAAAAATTTGAAAGATAACTGGCAGTGCAGCTGACGAGGTTATTTATTTTGAGTCTCAGCCCTTCCAAGGTCCAAATCAAGAAGACAGAGGATAAAACAATTCCATTGCTTAGTAGCTGCTACAAAACAGAAGTAGCAAACTACAGAACAATTAGTATCCCTGGAATAGCTAAATATCGGAGAGTTTGCCTAAAGGGAAAATTCACGGAAGGGTGCATAGAATATGATAAACTATGGTAGTGAGCACATCTAAGTAAAACGTAGGTCACGGTTTAAAAAAAAAAAAAAAAAATCAGCTAACGCCTTTTTATTCCCGTATATACGGGAGTAGGCGAGGCCATTTAGCCCTATCTAACTTTTGGAGACTGAGTGGGCAGTTCAATCTCCACTGGTACCCAATCAGAGACAGATGGCCCAAGGCTATCACTAATTAAGCGGTACGCAGTGAAGAGAGACGGCTCAAATGTGCCGCCATCTCGTGGTCTCTAACCCTAACACAATATATTTAATGTCTGAAAATAATGTGGGTTCTACGGTCGATTTTCTTGAATTTGCAGGACGAAAAACCCGAGTTTCCGGGAGGAAAAACCTGCTTGCCCGTGCCAGAGATCGACTAACTCGGGAACCGGTCGAAAAAAGGCTTAGAAAAATTTCCTCTAGTCGCCGACTAGACTCGAAACCAAGACTTCCTTCGTGCGGCCTAGCGCGGTGGTGTGCAAACGCCACATCCACTGAGCTACACAGGGCTCTAGGTCACGGTTTAGTAATTTATTAACATTTCATAAAGGGACAGAGGAAATGATATTCCTGAATTAACAAAGAATTTGACAGAATACCACAGAAAATATTATTAAAAAAGATGTAAGAAATGGGAATAGAAGTCACGAATAGGAGGGGAGTGACTAACAGACAGCAAGTGACTAGGGAGTTCCACATAGCACTACTGCCCTTAAACCCGGGCAAGTGTGGCCGTGCACTTTACAGAATCCCGCATATCACAAACACAAAAATATTAAATAAAAAGTTCAAAATATTCAGAATCAAATCACACAAATCCGTTCTTAAGAAAAACATACAACCATTGAAAGGAGAGCAGATATACTAACCACTGTACAAACCAGGTTGAAAAACTGAAGCCAGGACAGAGGGCTCAATATAAACATACACTGCTTTGAAATGCGTTAATGAACACCATAATATGAGGGACGAACAGCCATGGTGTGCACCTTAAAAGATGTTGGACCCCTTTTGGTGCGATGACTCCAACAATCTTATGGGGCATATTTTTCACAAGCGTACGATAGAGTTCAATGGGAATTTTGTAGCATACTTATTATAGGGCATGTAATAAGATACTGACAGAGGAAGATACTGACGGACAGTTATGAATCGGACGTCTATTGAACTCACGCGATGCCCGAGGTCATCACAGATATTCAGTAGGTCTGAAATCAGGGCTTTGTGGAGGCTAATCAAGTGTGATGACGTCATGTCCACAAATTCTGCAGTTAGCAGTTGCAGTCTTATGACATGGTGCATTTTCTTGCTGAAAGAGACCTTAGAAGTGTCACAAATTAGGATGCATTGCGTTGTCCAGAATGCTCACACCGCTTGGAGGTCAGTATTCATGGCACCACAAACAGAGGATTGAAACCAAACAAAGAAAAACAGTACCATACTTCCATCACAGAATTTCATAGTTGTGGATAAACACTCTGGTACGAGACGTTCACAGGGTATATCCGCCACGCCCGTCCATCTGCTTAATAGAGGGTAGCGTGATTAGTCCCTCCATAAGACAGCTTTCGAAGTTTCTACTTCTCCCTGCATATGCTCTTTGCACCACAGAAAACGATGCTGCACGTTTGTTCCGGTAGAAGAGCGAGGCTTTCATAATGCAGTCCTACCATGGAAACTCATGTTGTGAGCCTCGGTTCTGAATGTGTTTTGTGCAGATTCGTGCTCCGGTCGATGCTCGGAACTCCTCATTTAACTTCTCAGCAGACAAATGGCTGTTCTTACATAATTTCCTTCGTAGCACCTTAAAGTCACGTTCGGTGAGTGTGGTGTACTATTCATATATATATATATATATATATATATATATATATATATATATATATATATATATATATATATATATATATATATATATATATATATATATATATATATATATATATATATATATATATAATATTAAAACACGACTAGTTCGGCTTGTAACAGCCTTCATCAGGTGACATTATAAAAGAAAAAACACTAAAACACTGAAGCTTAAATAAACTAACAACATCATAGACAGTCTATATACATAATTAACATTAGAACGTTGTGGTTGTATTTGTTCCAAATACAACCACAACCTTTTCATGTTTAACCACAACGTTATAAATATTTGGAATAATTAAAGAAAAACACTCCCTATACATAATTATCATTAAAACGTTGTGGTTGTATTTGGAACAAATACAACTACAACGTTTATATATATACAGGGTGTCCCATAATTCCTAGATATTTGAATAATTCATAAAAATTAGAAAAATTGGTACATTAGAGTGCAGTTTGCACGAAAGTGAATCGCAAGGAGGAAGATTTTTTTAATTTTTTCTTTTGGTGAGGAAAAAAAGTGTACTTAAAATCTTCAAGGACAGAGGGTGCTGTACAATATGCATCATTTATAAATATTTGCAAATGAGAATTTTATAAAACGCATGGTGTACTGGCGACAACTCGTAATGAATGCGTGCAAATTTCCAGTCATTGGGGGATGAATAGCCTAGTGGCTTTGCGCTTCGCAACCATATGCCTGGGGAAGGAGTGTCCTAGGTTCGATTCCCGTCGGAGACGTGAGGAGCTGAAAGATCTTCCTCAGGCATAGCTAAGTTAGCCGGTCTTGGGCGCGGGCAGTAGGGTTTTTTCCGCCAGTTTAACTGGTGTTTTTCATCCCGCAAGCAGTCAAACCGGCCCCTTGAACACACAGGGATACAGCCAAGAATACCTTGAGGCATAGGAATGACCATTCTATCCTCGTATTTCGGTTACGAAATCCAAGCATGCTTGGAAGGTTGTGGGCCTTAAAGGCCTGTTAAAGCCATTGGGATAGATAGGGGGATGAATAGAAATGTTTTTGTGAAAGGAAAAATTTGTTGCTGTGATGCTTACTTTGTTGGATAAGATATTGTCAGTGAAGTTGTTTTACGTAAGTGGGGAATCGGTAGCGGAAGTTTTACAAAAGTTTCGAATGCAGAAGAGAATAAAGAAAGGTCGAGGTCCTATCACTCCTGCCAGAATACAGTCTCTAATACAACGTTTCGAGAAAACTGAAAATTTTTCAGATCACCTTCGAACGTGCAGACTAGTGTTATCCGAGCGTTGCAGTATTGCAAATGAATGCCCTAGAGGCACAATGAAAACAAGCGGTGTAAGCAGTGCACGGGAAGCTGGAAGAATCACATGCATAGCGTATCGAAAATTTCACTATTCGGCATCCTTCATGGTGCGTAATCATCTCACCACCAAACTAAACATCACAGCAGCAAATTTTCTTTTCAAAAAAACAATGCTGTTCACCCCCAGTGACTGGGGATTTGCACGCATTCATTATGAGCTGTCAGCATACACCCTGCATGTCATAGAACTCTTATTTGCAAGCATTTTTAAATGATGCATGTGATAAAACGCCCTCTATCGGTGAAAGTTTGAAGTTACTTTTTACTTCCCACCAAATAAAATACCCCTCCCTGCCATTCACTTTCGTGCAAACCACACTCTAATACTCCTATACCAATATTTCCAATTTTTGTCAATTACTTAAGGGACACCCTGTATATACGAGGGACGTCCAGAAAGTAAGTTCCGATGGGGTGTCAAAGAAACAAAAATTTATTTACAAAAAAACTTTATTGGAAATTAAAATAGACATCTTTCACTACTTTTCTGCATAATTTCCGCCACTGTTCAGGCATTTTTCATAATGGTGCAAAAAGAGTTGCATACCTTTGTCGTAGAAAGTTGCCGTCTTTGATGCAAACCACGTATTGACTGCTTCTTCGACCTGAAATCGCCGGCCACCAAGGAAAGATTTCAGATGTTTGAACATGAAAGTCGCTTAGTGCGAGGTCAGGACTATATGAGGGTTGATGGAATTGTTCCCAGCCGAAGGTGGCGAGAAGTTGTTGTGTTACGCTGGCCGTGTGGGCAGGCGTTATCATGAAACAAAACAACGTTCCTCGCATTCAAAAAAACGGTTAACTGACCTAATTTCATGGGGCCGGCGATTCTATTTTCTTAGACATTATAAACACACACACCAAGAAGCGTATGCACTGCGAGAATGTCTCAAAATGGCACCAACGCCTTGCTAAGAAACAATGGCGGCCATAGATAAGCACTGCGATACTGCAGCATCCTCAAGGAAAAAATTAAAAAAATAAATTTTGTTTGTGTTTATAAATAATGACAGTGCTTACAACATTATATAAATGCAATACAACATGTTAAAGGTTACAGCTTATATTTCGACATTGATTGAATAGTTATTTAATAATTGGAATTGTTCTATTAACGCTTTAGATTACGAAACAAATGCACTTCGATCTAACACCGAAATTCCTTTGCGCTTGTCATTGCACGTTGCTTCATTAGATACACTGCTGTCTGGGCAGTGTATCTTATTATTGCGCGCGTTATTTCTGTGAGATATGAAACGTTTATTATTGATGCATGTGCGTGGTGAACTATATTTTGTAAATCTTATTTTATTTTGTTAAAATAACATATAATTATTTATTTATTATAGATACAAGGCTGAATTATGATGACTGTCACTGTTGAAAATAATTATATATTTTCAATTATCGTTATACACAACAAATATACTGCAACCTAACGCCGATATTCGTTGCGCTGGTCATTGCACGTTACTTTATTAGATACACTGCCATCTGGGCAGGGTATCTTATTATTGCTTGCGTTATTTCTGTGAGATATTATTATAAAAAAAAAAAAAATCAGCTAACGCCTTTTTATTCCCGTAGGCGAGGCCATTTAGCCCTATCTAACTTTTGGAGACTGAGTGGGCAGTTCAATCTCCACTGGTACCCAATCAGAGACAGATGGCCCAAGGCTATCACTAATTAAGCGGTACGCAGTGAAGAGAGACGGCTCAAATGTGCCGCCATCTCGTGGTCTCTAACCCTAACACAATATATTTAATGTCTGAAATAATGTGGGTTCTACGGTCGATTTTCTTGAGTTTACAGGACGAAAAACCCGAGTTTCCGGGAGGAAAAATCTGCTTGCCCGTGCCAGAGATCGACTAACTCGGGAACCGGTCGAAAAAAGGCTTAGAAAAATTTCCTCTAGTCGCCGACTAGACTCGAAACCAAGACTTCCTTCGTGCGGCCTAGCGCGGTGGTGTGCAAACGCCACATCCACTGAGCTACAATATGAAACGATTATTACTGGTGCGTGTGTGTGGTGAACTATTTTTTGTAAATCTTTTTTATTTTGTTAAAATAACATATAATTATTTATTTATTATAGATACAAGACTGAATTATGACGAGTGACACTGTTGAAAATATGAAAAGAATTATATATTTTTAAATTATCGTTACACGAAACAAATACACTACAATCTAAGACCAATAATCGTTTGCGCTTGTCATTGCTATTGATAAAAATTTTGTTATTGGTGTTTGTTCGTGGTGAGGATGAAATATTTTTAATAAAGCAATTTTTTAATATGTAAATTTATTTATTGATAAATCCGTTACTGATTACGAAAAAAAAAGTTTTTTTTTTTTATGCACAACCCCCACTTAAAATTTTCACCGGCGCCACTGCTAAGGAATCAACAAATTCAGCACGTATGCCCACCATTGCGATCGCAGCTCTGAAATGTAAATATTTAAAGACGGAACTTACTTTCTGGACAACCCTCGTATATATGCAGTTAATGATAGGACAAAATAGGAAATAAGAAAACTTCCTTAATGCAATATGATTTTTTATCACTGGAATAACAAGGCCATCGATTGGTATGGTAAATTATTGTAATAATTTGCCTTCTTATTCTTCTTTTCAGCCATTTTCTGTCCACTGCTGGACGAAGGCCTCCTCCAATTCTTTCCACCTTTTTCTTTTCTTGGCAATGGTTGACCAATTTTTCTCGCCAAATTTTGACAGTTCTTCACTCCACCTTGTTTAAGGACATTCTCGGCCTGGTTTCCCTTCTTTTGGAATCCAGTTCGTTAGTATAGTGACAGCCTGTGTAGCTCAGTGGATGTGGCGTTTGAAAAACACAGCGCTTGACCGCACGAAAGAAGACTTGCTTTCGAATCTAGTCGGTGACTAGAGGAAATTTTGATAAGCCTTTTTTCGACCGGTTCCAGAGTTAGTCAATCTCTGGCATGGGCAAACGGGTTTTTTATCCCGTAAACTCAGGAAAATCAACCGTAAAACCCACATTATTCAGAAATTAAATATATTGTGTTAGGGTTTGGGGTTATGAGATGGCAGCACTTGTTTAGTTGTCTCTCTTCACTGCGAGACAAATAATTAGTGATAGCCTTTGGCCAGCTATCTCTGATTGGGTACAAGTAAAGATTGAACTGCCCAGTCAGTCTCCAAAAGTTAGATGGGGATAAAACGGCCTCGCCTACTTCCTATAGGAGAATGAAAAGGCGTTAGCTGATTTTTTTTTTTTAGTATAGTGGTCCATCGCTCATCTTTTCTCCTGGATAGATGTCAGGCCCATTTCAATTTTAATCTCTTATGGTGGAGAATGATGTCAGTGATCTGAGTCTTGCTTCTTATCCAGGTGTTTTGCTTCTTATCTTGTAATGTGATGCCTAGCATCATCCTCTCCAGTTGTTGTTAGTTTATTTGCCAGTGCTTTTGTTAGCGACCAAGTTTCACAACCATATGTGATGACTGGAAGTATACACTGGTTAAATGTATTCCTTTTTAAACTGAGTGGCACATCATTGTTTTGAAAAATGCTTTTCAATTTTCTGAATGCACCCCAGGCAATCTAAACTCTCCTATTTATTCGTTTTGGAGTCCACAGTTTAGACAACTGAGATGACCTAAGTATGTAAAAGAAGAGTCTCTTTCCAAGAAATTGTTTTCTATTATTATGTTTTTTGGTGTTACAAAATGATTAAACACCATTTTAGTTTTTTCTCTCTTTATCTTTCGACCGACTTTACTGCTTTCATGATATATGTCTTCTATCATTATATTAAGGTCTTCTGGACTGTTTGCAAAAATTATGATATCATCTGCATATGTTAGGTGTGTTAAGTTTCTGTTGTTAACTTTTATACCAAGGTTTGTCCAGTTTTTATTATTAAATATTTCTTGAAGGACTGCTGCAAAGATTTTAGGTGTAGAGAGTCTCCTTGTCAGACACCTTTTTCAACTGATATTTTATTGCTACGCGTGTGAAGTTGGATTGTTGCTGTTGCAGTGTGGTATACTGCCTGGAGGAGGAGGTCTATCCATTCTCCAGGAACTCCCCGATTCTGGAGTGCTTTGATTATTGCATTAATTTTGATGGAATCAAATGCTTTTTCATAATCGATGAAGACTAAACAGAGAGCCAATTGGTATTCTTCTGCTTTTTCTATTATTCGTTTTACTGCAGGAATATGATCAATTGTGTTAAAGCCTTTACGGAATCCTGCTTGTTCTACTGGTTAATTTGAGTCTAGAAGGGGGTTAACCTGTTTGTTATTACTCTGAGATTTTTTTACAGATTGGAGAGAATACTAATTGGTCTATAGTTCTTTACTTCTTCTTTGTCCCCTTTTTTTTAAATAACAGTATCAGAGTAGCATTTTTCCAGTATTCTGGTATCTTCCCCTCTTCTAGGCAAAGATTTTGTAAATTTGTGACATGGTAAATTATATTATTTCCACTCCATTTAATTAATTCTGTGTAAATTAGGTCTTCACCAGGATATTTTCCATTTTTCATTTGTTTTAATGTTGTTTTATGTCATCTGAAATGAATGGAAGATGAATTTTATATGCGATGGAGAAGAGTTATTTATATTTGATTTATCTATTGAAGGATCACTATAGAGTTCTTTATAAAGTTCTTCTAGCCTGCTTAGGATTTGTTCTTTGTTCCTTATTATATTTTATTCTTGTGTTTTATTGCAGTTATTTGACTTTTGCCGACTGATAAATGTTTTCTTAGCATTTTCATATTTTTATTGTTTTCAATTGTTTATTTTATTTTTTTAGTGTCATAAGTTATTTCATTTCTTATCTTTCTCCTTATTATTTTGCATAGTTCTACATATTCTATTTTAGAAATTAAGTTTTTGTCTTGTTTCATATTTCGTCTCATTTTTAGTAGTTGTAAGGTTTCTTCTGAAAGTTTATGGTCTTTTTGTTGTTTGTTGCTTTTGAATTCGTTGGCTGTGAGCATCCAATGAATCGAAATATACATAAACTCTGTAAGTACAGTGTATACGTGTTTGGATAAAATATCATATAGTAAAAATTTTAAAAAATTAAACATGAAAAAATATTGTTTATTATCGATAAAATTATACAGTTTATTATAATTCAAAATTACTTAAAAATAAAATCCATTTTTCTTGTTTTGTTTTGAGCAAAAAGGTGAATAACTTTTTCCTTGATGTTTGTGTGACTGTTGAAGAATTTGTAGTTTACTTCTACACAGTCACTACTGTCACAGAACTTATTCTTGAGGTTGAATTTCTGAGGTCATAATTGTCAATAACCCCAATAATGTTCTAAAATAAAAACTATAAGAAATGTTATGTCTTTAATTGTAATGTCCAAATATTTAAAGAGACGGAGTAAACATGATAAGCACTACGAACACTCTACTACTACTGGCGCAAACTGCATATGAACAACAGTGGAACTGCGCGACGGACAGTGCGCATTTCGCTAATAGCACGCATCTCGTGCATATGTTTACGAGCCTAGAAATATGACACTTTGGTAAACAGTGTCATATTGCTAGCGTCCTTCGCCTTCCTAAGTGCTACAAGATTAATTTTTATTATTTTTTATAGAAAATAAGAGAATTGTATAGGATTGTTGATGATAAAATTAAATATTAGAAGCAAATATAAATAAATTAATAAATATATTTATATATTGAGAAAAATTGGGAGTTCTGCAATTCCGCAGTATCTATGTACGAGCCATCCCTGCTGCTGAAATTATTACTTCCGTTAGGTTTCTGCTTATTTTATTTATGTCTTCTTCTTCAAATATATTTATTATCTTATTTATTAATTTACATACATGAATACTGTATTTACTTGAAAAAAAGCAATGTCAGAATAATTTCTTTGCTAATCATGCCTAATTAGCTATTTGTTCAGAATTCAGTAAAAGTGTCTGATGTGACACCCTTTTTTTCGATATTGGAAATATATGATTTCTGCATTTGTATCTTTTCCTCATTTATCCCATTGACGAGTATGCAATGTAGGTCGAAACTGGTCTAGGTATTGGCCCTTCCTATGATACAAATGATACACCAAAAAGAATGTGTGCTTTGCATTGCAGGATACTAAAGCAATTGATGTGAAGTCATTAACCTCTATACAAGTAGTCTGGTTGTGTAGATACTTCACGCACAAACTTCGTTCACTTACACTTGGATAAAGAATTAAACAAGAATATAATTTCTTTTCAAATTTATTTTAATTTATTTATAATCTTAGAAATCAAAATCCCTTAAGAGTTTTTCTCTACAGAATACAAAACAAATACTTTATTTCCAGTAATCTGTTCTGCAGTTCTCCCCCATTTCCTAGAATTCTATTTCATTGAATAAAATTAAAAGTGATGAAAGGAATTGGTATGCATAGGCCAAGCCCTCATCTTAACATGCTACTAATGTATGAGTATAACATAATTTCTTCCAATTATTTCTGATGATCAACTGGCGAGAAAACAGATATAAAATCATATTCCAAAATATTTTTTATCATTGTAAAAAATGTTTTTAATAAAATGTACTTTAGGAAACAATCATATATCATGAAAAAGTACATCTTGCATATATATGAAAATAAAATATTTACTTCCACTTGTAATATCTTATAGCATTTCCGAAGTAGCTTTTGTTTTACAATGGTATTACATGAAAAAAATGTATAAGTGCTACATATTTCCATAGTCCATGACAGTCTTATTTCCCTTGCCATCAAGTTGAAAATAAGGTATAATCGAAGTATCTACATACATATATGAAAAAAAATCAGCTAACGCCTTTTATTCTCTTATACGGATTAGGCGAGGCCATTTTAGCCCTATCTATCTTTTGGAGACAATGGGTAGTTCAATCTCCACCAAGAGCCAATAAGAGATAACTGACCCAAGACTATCACTAATTTTAAGCACAGCAAGTGAAGAGCTCAGTTGCTGTGAGCTCATCTCTATCACGGTATGTTATTATCTGAGTCTGAGTTCTTCGGTCTATTTTCTTGAGTTTCCAGGGAGAAAAAAAACTCAGTTTCCTAGACGAAAAACCCGCTTGCTTATAATCGAAGAAAATTTCTTCCAACAAACTGGGCCTTTTTTGGCCAGCTTAGCACCAATGAAACAAATGCCATTTTTACTGAGCTACACAGGCCTATAAATATATGAATATTTCCTAGTTAAATACTTGTTCTACTCAAAAAAATAAAAATGAAAAGAAAATAGTCGAATGAGTAGTGTAACCTAGTTGCAATTTTTAAACGTCCTGCCAATAAAATAGGTTACGATGTCAGATGAAAAAGTACCAAGTAAGATACTGTTTTTTTTTTTTTTTTTGCCTTCTAAGATGCACCATTGTATTGGATGCATCATACTTTGTCAAGTCGAATTTTTGGGGAAAAAACATTCTTCGCAGTATAAGACACACAAAGTATGCATCAAAATTTTTATATAAATATTTTTTTATTAAATAAAAAAAATTCTTAAAAATCATTAAATCGTTAAAAATGTAACATATAATAGTATATATAATATATAATAAATCAAGGCCTGTATAACTTAGTGAAAGCAGCGCTTGCATCCTCTCTGCTAGGCTGCACGAAGGTAGAGCCATAAGTTCATTTCGAATTGCCGACTAGAAGAACTTTTCTAAGCCTTTCTTCAACTGGTTCCAGAGTTAATCGATCTCTGGCACTGGCAAGCAGGTTTTTCTCTCCATGAAACTCGGGTTTTCATTCCTTAAACTCAAGAATATCTACAGCAGAAAACACATTATTTCAGACAGTAACATTTCTTGTAAGGGTTAAGTACCAAGAGATGCAGTACATATTTTGTTGTCTCTTCATCGGTGACTACTTGTAATTAGTGATAGACATGGGCCAGTTATTTCTGATTGGCTACCGGTGGAGATTGATCTGCCCACTCAGTCTCCAAAAGCTAGATAGGGTTTAAAGGCCTCACCAACTTCCTATAAGGGAATAAAAGGTGTTAGCGTATTATTTTTATTAGCAGCTTTTATTAGCAGTAGTAGTTATCTTAGCCTAGTGGTAGTTAGGGGTTAGCTTATTTATTAGTATAAATAAGCTAACCCCTTTTATTCAGGAAGTGGGAGTTGGCGAGGCTGTTTTAGCCCTATTTAACTTTTGGAGACTCAGTAGGCAGTTCAATCTCCACTGGTAGCCAATCAGAGATAGCTGGCCGTAGACTAATACTTTAATTGGCATAAATTGAAGGGACGGCTAAAAAGTGCCGCCATCTCCTGGTCCCTAAACCTATCACAATATCTTTAATGTCTAAAAATCATGTGAGTTCGACCGTCAATTTTCTTGAGTTTGCAGGACGAAAATCCCGCGATTCTAGAGAAAAAGTATGCCCATACCAAAGACGGACTATAAACAAAATGATTTTTATAAATTTTATTAATCTTCTTTTCAAGTCTTTAATCATCATCATCTTGACTCTCAAATTTTTTTGGCCTTGATTCTACATCAGAAACTAAGTCATCACTATCTTGAAATAGTAAGTCATCCTAGATACCATCAAGAAAATTACTAATGCCATACGGTTGAAAAGATTTTAAAATTTCGGGTTTCACTTCATTCCATGAACTCTTTACCCATTTACATACCCGCAAAATTTAGCCTTTTTTTCTCCTACCTGTACACAATGCCTCGTTCTCTGTTGCGCTAAATGGGCTATAGCCAAGGGGCGCAATTGATCCAAGGAAGCTTAAGAACCGAGTAGCATTTTTCCATTGTGTATATTTTTATAAATACAAGTAAACCTTTATTACATTATAAATATCATTGAATTAAATAAAATTGTGAATGCCGATATATTTTCAAATAAAATGTTTGCAATGAAAGTTATTTAATTAATTTCATTATTATTATTATTATTATTATTATTATTATTATTATTATTATTATTATTATTATTTAAAAAAAAAAAAAACGCCACATCCACTGAGCCTGTGTAGCTCAGTGGATGTGGCGTTTGCACACCATCGCGCTAGGCCGCACGAAGGAAGTCTTGGTTTCGAGTCTAGTCGGCGACTAGAGGAAATTTTTCTAAGCCTTTTTTCGACCGGTTCCCGAGTTAGTCGATCTCTGGCACGGGCAAGCAGGTTTTTCCTCCCGGAAACTCGGGTTTTTCGTCCTGTAAACTCAAGAAAATCGACCGTAGAACCCACATTATTTCAGACATTAAATATATTGTGTAGGGTT